>NW_009733754.1:0-428 GCF_000703405.1 Apaloderma vittatum
CTTCAGTAAGAATAATTAGGTAGAAAAACTGAGTCTCATGAGTCTGTAGTCAAAATATATACAGTGGTGAAACATACTGAAATCTTGACTTGTCAAATTTAAAACTAGTAGATGCTAAATGGCCAACAATTTCTCAGTGCTATCTCCTAACTAAGCGTGAAGGATTAGTGAGGATCTCTTCACTCAAGTTCTTCTCTACTTTGTGGAATATAGATTGTTTAACTAATTGACCAATTTTTAGTCAGCAATTGACCAATTATTATCAAAATTATTTTAAGATGGCACTGCTGAGACTGATCTGCAATAGCTTTAGCACTTTTGAAGTTAGGACAATAAAAATGGAAGCTCTGGGTTTTCTTTAAGAGTAGTAATTAAACGCCATATATATTTCTGGGGAACAAAACAGGGACTGTTTGGTTTTCACTGAA
>NW_009733755.1:0-735 GCF_000703405.1 Apaloderma vittatum
CTGGCAAGTTGAGCTTTGCGTTATGGTCACATTTCTCTGAGACTGGCAGTCCAGTTATTTTTTTACCCACCCTGCTATCTTCCAGCTGTACCTGTTCATCTCCAATTTGATCATAAATGAAGGACAGGAGAGGAAGTTAAAGAGCTTGCTAAGCTCTAGGTACACACCTCACCTGTCCTTCTTTTTCCCCACACTGCTTCTTTCCTCACAAGAAAACAACAACGTTTTGCCCTCCAACACAAGAGAGCCTCAGCTCAAAGTCAGACCCATGCAGAGAGGCAACAGTCCTGACTGAGCTGTCACAGATCTCCCTGGCACTCATGTCATCAGGTCGGTAAGGTCACTAAAGGCAAGGGGGAAACCCCATGACTGGCCTGCCTCCAAATTTGTCCTGACCTCAGGCAAAGACACTTTAAGTCATGGAGATGGGCCTGGAAAAATTTAGGCAATGTGCACAACCCTTGTCAGAAAGTATGTCTGTACTGGACACCAGTCTGGGACAGCAGCTGACGTTGGAAGATGCAGTCTTGAACCCAAAGGATATTTTGGGGATTTCTTCCAGGGGAAGTTGCTGGGCACTCAGACTGAGATTCCAATGTGGGATATGAAGATTCCTGTGGGATAAAAGGAATCTAAAAATTTTCTCATTTTGAAATCTCCAGAAGCTGCGTGGTAGCCTGGACAGGCAGGGAGGGTGGACTGCTAGCCATGCTGAGACACATCCAGTATAGTAAC
>NW_009733756.1:0-538 GCF_000703405.1 Apaloderma vittatum
GGCTTAGTAGTTTGCCTTAACAAAGAGAGGAGTGAGAAATGCAAGGTTCATCCCATCGCTTAACATCTATACTCGCCAAATGGATGAAGAAATTAAGATAACCTTTAGAAGTTATGCATACCTGAATACTGAATTTCGTACTGTGGGGAATTTTTCGGCTATTTGTGTGGTCCCATAGGCTCTATTAACCCCAGTTCCACCTGATTCTTGAAAATGATCTGTCAGGTACTAAGATGTATCATCACATTAAAGCTAAAATCTGACCTTCAGGAAATAAATAGAAATGTTTGATTCCGTATTGACAGCTTGCAGAATCTCACAGGGAATTCAAGGGTTTGGAGCGTTTTTTTTCCCTTCATGAAGACCATCTGAAACATTCTTGAAATCTGTTGTGTGATATTTGCTGGATGAGAGTACAAACAATTGGTCTTTACGTTTTAAATCCCATCATTTTTTTAAAAACAGATCTTGTCACTTCCTTTGGCAGTGGAGTGAAGCAGACAGTGAGGGCAGATGTGGTTTCAAATATCTAATTTCA
>NW_009733756.1:1173-1477 GCF_000703405.1 Apaloderma vittatum
AGAATAAAACATGAGCAAAAAACCCTCTTCTGCCCAGGAAACCAATGCAGAAAGCTCAGGAAATTCATTTGACCTGTCAGAAAGAACATTGCTTAATGTCCCTGTGTAGCTGGGAGGGGGCAACATTTCATCATCTTTCATTCGGCTAAAGGCTGTGTCAGGTTCAAGAGGGAGCTACAGACATGGAATACACAGCTAGCTCTAAAAGCAGCAGAAGGTATAGAACAGTAAGCTAGAAACCTCCAGTGGTAAGGTGATGTTTCAGGTACTCGGTAGAAAAGAATGTGACAATGATTTTAAAGAG
>NW_009733757.1:0-560 GCF_000703405.1 Apaloderma vittatum
GTTTGCTAGTTTTGCTTTGCAAAAACCAAAACGTTGTTTTGGATTGGTGGTTTTTTGTGTTTGTTTCCTTGTTTCTTAGGGTTTTTTTGCACCTCATTCTCATGGAACAGCCCATTCTGCATATGTATTTTTTATCAAAAGCCTGGCTGTCTCCCTCTGTACAGGCATTTATCAAGCTGCCATGCTTGAAGTTACATCCTGGGTCTGTCTATATATTTCTTTAGATCTGTATATGTCTTATTCCATATACAACTTCAAATATATCTATAACTTATTCATAAAATCTTGCAGAAATGATAAAATCTGAATGCAAAGGATTCCTTGTGGAGCTGTGGTTTCATCTTACTATTTGGGAGTACTTCAGCTTTTTCTGTATAAAATATGCGCTGGTCAAGAAAAGAGATTTCTCAGTTGCCGACACCTTCTCTTAGAATAGCATTGAGTTAACAAACTGGGCATTTGCAGATAAGTGCAATGCTCCTTTGTAGTATTTGGCTGAAAAAACCGCTATTTTCAGAAGTGCTGATGGGCCTTGAAAGCCCAAGTGTTGTCTCCAAGTG
>NW_009733758.1:0-742 GCF_000703405.1 Apaloderma vittatum
TCAGAACTTTCTGTTTGTCTTACAATGGATGGGCTGAGTGGTAGGTGAGCTATTTGCCTGTGCAATGATGGAAGGCACAGGGAATATTCGTGACATTAACTACAGCCAAGCAAGGCTGACCTTTGATCTCTAGAACGGAGGAAATTTGCATCTCTCAATGGTGATTTGAGCAAAGACCTCTCTCAGCCAGTCAGTCTCACCTTCTGCAGGAGACAACTCCCCCCGTTCACAGGCCATGAAGACCAGCCAGGAAAGGGACACGGAAACACGGAGTCAGAGAATAACAAAATCACAGGGTCATAGAATCACAGAGTCACAGAATCAGAGGGTCACAGAATCACAGAGTCACACGGTCACAGAATCACAGAATCACAGGGTCACGGTATCACAGAGTCACAGGGTCACAGAACCTCAGAGTCACAGAATCACAGAATCACAGGGTCATAGATTCACAGGGTCATAGAATCACAGAGTCACAGAATCACAGAGTCACAGAATCTGAGGGTCATAGAGTCACAGAACCAAAGAATCACAGGGACTCAGAATCACAGTCGCGGAATCACAGAGTCAGAAATTCACTGAATAACAGAATCACAGGGTCATAGAATCCCAGGGTCATAGAATCACGGGGTTACAGAGTCACAGAATCACACGACTGAAGGGTCTGTGAATCACAGAATCACAGGGTCACAGAATCACAGAATTGTTGGATTTGGAAGGGACCTTCAGAAATCGAGTCCAA
>NW_009733759.1:0-4189 GCF_000703405.1 Apaloderma vittatum
GTTTAGTGGTGTTGATAGAGCTAGGACAAAGATTGGACTCATTGACCTTGAAGATCTCTTCCAACCAAAACTCTTCCATGACTCTACTATAAATTAAAAAGCAATATAGTAAAAAAAAAACAAAATAAAAATAATAATCTCAATTCTAGTAGAATAAGCCAAGAATCAGAGTTCAGTTTTAAAATTCCCCTCCTCTTCTTTGGCTAGAAGTATGCCAACACAAAACCTCTTTACTTAGTAAGATTCACTTCAGGCTCTAAACTTTAGAACCAAGTTTTGAAATAATTTTACCCGCTATGTTAAGCATTTGTTAGCCACAATAAAGCATATCTTCCACCAAAAAGGACACTTTCTGTGCACTCTTATCCAAATTGTGTTCTTGTATAAACTCAGTTTGGAAGACTACTA
The DNA here is from genome assembly GCF_000703405.1 of Apaloderma vittatum. Taxonomy (NCBI): domain Eukaryota; kingdom Metazoa; phylum Chordata; class Aves; order Trogoniformes; family Trogonidae; genus Apaloderma; species Apaloderma vittatum. Next base: position 409 of record NW_009733759.1, read on the forward strand.
CTTGAACCCAGAGGTGTCACCAAGCCCTATATCTGGGAAAGAATATTCATAAAATTTTTTTTTTACCCGTTGTTAAAATAAGACTCATTGGATTGAGTAAATTAACAAACAAAGCACTGAAACTAAATTCACTAAAGCTAGAAGGGACATACACTCTAAGTATTGAGCAATCAAACCTTGAAACAAACTTAAAGTGGGAAGAGCCCTTAGATCATGATATGACACCTTTCTGGTCTGCCACATCAGTTCAGTTGAAAAAATCCACCTGACATCCCTCCTCCGGCAGTAGTCACTTAGGTCTGTCCGAAAGGTGAAATTCCCCAGAATATTATTCCAGTGTAGGCAGTCAGCTGTTTAATGACTCGAGGGAGAATCTGTACTCAGGCAATAGTGCTTATGGCCATTGTGACCTTAAAGTAGGAAATAACAAAAGTCTAACATTAACATAGATTACAAGAAATTCAACTTCTTAGGTTCCAAAACACTGACGTGTCTAATACATGAGGGAAAAAAAAACGCACACAAAAAAAAAACCCCCACCATTTCAAAATAACAGACCTGACTACAGGTATAGTGAAGGATAAAGACTGTAAGTTCATAACAGGGTCTTGTACTTGAACACATCACAAACACATCACGAATTCCAAAGACTTTGGAACTGTTAAACACACACAAGCCAGGATGCTATTCAAAGAAGATCATTACTTAATACAGTACTTTTAAGTTTGATGATTGGTCTGCAAAGCATCTTGTTTTACATTACCTTGACTGTTTTGTCCATGGAAGCCGAGAGAAGCATGTGACTTTGTTCTCGTACAGGACACCATTGAATTTCATTAACAGGGCCACTGTGTTTGGACATGTAAAATATCAAGTTTCTGGGAACTTCAGTTGTTCTATATTTGGATCCCAAATACGGCTTAATTAATTCAGAGATCTTTCTTGAAGTCTGCTCTCCTGATATGCCTATATTAACATCACCATCTGAGCTATCTCTCTGATCAGATTCTTTTTTTTCAGGCACACTAGAATTTTCTTGGCGTAATCTTTTAGGGATATATGGTCTAATTCCTTTTATGGCAGTAGTACTGTCTTTATGTATTCTCTTCTGGGAAACACCATTTCCAGAGTTTGTTGAAGAGCTGGATGTTTGTTCATAGTTTTTGTATGGCATGCATAATGCAGTATGGCCAGAATATGCTCTCCTACAATAAGGAAATGTCAAAACAGCGTTGTTATTCTGTGTGTAATGTTCAGGAGGATCTCCAGAAACAGCACTTGTGCCAGAACTGTCAGCGTTCTCAGTACACTGCATTTCATATGCAGATTTTGTACCCAAACTACCAGGTGCAAAGTACCGAACACAGTTCACAGAAGAACTTGGATGGCTTGTTTTTCTGCTAGAAGTATTGGGGACTTCAGTCTTTTCAGTTTCTGCCTCAGAGTCTGAATCATCATAAGCAACCAGCGACGAACTCATTATGGCTAGACACAGCAGGCTCCAGAAATCTCAGTGCTGGAATCCTCCAAAATTATAATCTACAATAAAGAAATGATTATTCAGAGCACAATTTATTACAGAGTCTATAATTTAAGTAACGTAAGGTTAATAATATGCTTTTCTTAACAAAAGAGAATCCTAAAACTATTATTTCTGTTTATTAATGGAATTTATTCCTCAATATTAACACATCTGTACATTCAACTACACAGCACCATTTACCTCCAAGGACTTTACACACATTTTTAATGCATTGCCAAGATGCATTTGCATACCACAAAACAATGAAAATTAATATGAAAAGAAAAACAAACTTGCCACATATGTACTGCAAATCCCTCCAACCTTACTTGCAGTAGCACTTCCCCACACACATAGAAGAGGGTAACTAACAATGCAAAGTTTTGGTGTATACATTTACAAGAATATAAATACTGCATTTATTCTGGAGTCAGTCTAAGAGTATTTATTTCTGACATGAAAGAAGTATAAAGGGGTTCAACTAGAAACTAAAAAAATACATTCTTGACCCATTTAGCAGTCTTGAAGTATAAGGAAATTTTCCAACTATATCCACAAAGCAAATTCCACACTGTCTTTAGTTTTACAGAACAGACTTCTGCCAGAATCTACACTGAATCCACTATTTGCACTTACTTACAGAAAAATAAGAACACAGACAAACTGTCTGTGGAAAAAGAAATCTCATGCTGGGGCTATGTATGTAACATGCTGAATAACTCACCACTGTAATAACCCCACCAAGCTTTTCCAATAATTTGGGTAGAGCATCTGGAGCATAGGGCTAACTACATTCAAGAAATTAACGTGTTTGCAAAAATAATCTTTCAACCTCTACTGTTTATAGTCCAAAAAGTACTGCTACTCTTCAGTTGGCAAGATTCATTCAAGGAACATTGTATTTCTGCTTTGTTTTCCTGTACTGTTAGTACTCATTATGATAAAGTGATTTAACCCACAACATCTTCAGATCAGTTGCTGAAATTCTTGGTTTAGGTCTGTAAAGAAACTGCCCTCAAAAGTATCTTGATTAAAACAAAAATGCTGTATGAATGTCAGCATCTACATAAGCATTTGCAGAATTGATGCCACGAATGTAGGTTCTACAAATACTATTGCCAGAATAGTACTCTGGAACTTGGAAAGGTCACTCATTTAATACCAGAATCAGATCTAATTGAATTAAAACAAGCATGTTTTGTTTAACCTCCAGAAGTGGCACATTACAGGCTACAGTCTGTATTCTGTAATGAAATTTCCAAGCACAGATCTAGAAGACAGGTTCCTATTAAGACATACACATTCATCATCACAGATACTTTCCAAGAAAAATGCTCAAAAACAAGGTGACTGGAACAAGATGACCAACATTTAAGCACATAAAAGCATCAAGATCTCCCTCTAGAGGGCATTTTGTCTTTATCTGAAGTTTATGACAGCTGTGACAGCAATAAAAAATTCTTAATAATATAGCTTTATTTTTTAAAAGAACATTTAAATGAAACACTGTCAAGGAAAAAAAATAAGTAACATTTCAGGAAATACTAACAATTCAACTCAAAACCAGTAAATTGAAATTGTTCGGAGTACATTGAAACAGTAACTTTGAAGGAGTGCACTTCAATACTTGCAACAACTGGTTACTGTTTGCATGGCAGTGCTGCAAACGGGCCCCAGCCAAAACACACCGTGTTCAAAGAACAGATACAGTAGGAAGTTCATCTCTGGCTGAAAGCTATTTATAGAGATAGACAGGTAGATTGGGTTAGACTTTCAAAGTTACTTCACTTTGTTTAAACACAAACAAGAAATCAAGCCAAGATTCAGGGGTAAGAGACGCTGCCTTGCACATAGCAAGTGAAAAAAGTTTTCTGTGAGATACGAGAACGAAGCTGTCCCACTGCATTTGGTCAGCACACCACCCACACGCATCAGTATTTTTGTAACAACAAAGCAGCTCCGTTACCTTAAGGCTTCCCATTCCTTAAAGAAACGCCACCCTGACTTTTCTTACGCCATCCTAACGAAGGAAAAATGCGAGCAAAAAAAACCACACTGTGCTCCATTGGAAACGCAGTCTAACTAGACCGGGAATTTATTATTAACGACAGCATTCGCAAGGCACTAAGCTAACAGGGAAGTTGACAGTTTTGGGCTCCTCTCGTTCTCACCATTTACCCGAGCGCGTTAAAGCAAAGAGCGCTCAGTTCAGCGCGCACAGCGCCCCGCACCCGCTGAGCGGCCGCGTGTGCCCACACG
>NW_009733760.1:0-5801 GCF_000703405.1 Apaloderma vittatum
TGCACTCAATCCTCTCATCCAGATCATTGATCAGGATATTAAAGAGAACTGGCCCCATTCCTGAGCCCTGGGGAACATCACTTGCGACCAGTCACCAACTGGATTTAACTCCATTCACCACCACTCTTTGGGCCTGGCCATCCAGCCAGTTTTTCACGCAGCCAATGGTATGCCTCTCCAAGCCATGAGTATCCAGTTTCTCAAGAAGAATGCTGTGGGAGATGTCAAAGGCTTTACTAAAGCCCAGATAGACAACATCTACAGTGGGTTGTCACAGTACTTAGTCATCGACTAAGAGGGTCACCTTTTCAAAGAAGGAGATCAGGTTAGTCAAGAAGAACCTGCCGTTCATAAACCCACAGTAACTGAGCCTGGTCACCTGGTGGCCCTGCAGGTGCTGTGTGATGGCACTCCAGATGATATGCTCCATAACCTTCCACAGCACTGAAGTCAGGCTGGCCGGCCTGTAGTTCTGCAGATCCTTCTTCCGGCTCTTCCTGTAGATGGGCATCACACAAGTTAACCTCCAGTGTACTGCGATCTCCCCGGTTAGCCAGGAGAGGCTGATAAATGATGGAAGGTGGCTTGGTGAGCACTTCTGCCAGTTCCCTCTATATGTTTGGGTGGATTGCATCCAGTCCCATAGATTTGCATGCATCTAAGTGAAGCAGCAGGTCATTCATCATTTCCTCTTGGATCATGGAGCTTTGTTCTGCTCCCCGTCCCTGTTTTCCAGCTCAGAGGACTGAGGCAAAGAAAGTGTTAAGTGCCTCAGCCCTCTCCTCATCCTTGGTCACTATGTTCCCCCGCACATCCAATAAAGGATGTAAATTGTCCTTAGCCCTCATTTTGTTGCTAATATATTTATAGAAGCATGTTTTATTGTCTTTGGCAGCAGTGGCCATAATAAGTTCTAGCTGGGCTTTAGCCCTTCTGGTTCTCTCCCTGCATGACCTTACAACATCCTTGTAGTCCTCCTGTGTTTCCTGCCCCTTTCTTCAAATGCCATAAACTCTCATTTTTTCCTGAGTTCCAGCAAAAGCTCCCTTTTCAGCTAGGCTTGTCTTCTTCCTTGTTGGCTTGTCTCTTGGCACATGGGGATGTTCTGCTCCTGCACCTTTAAGATTTCCTTTCTGAAGGATTTTCAGCCTTCCTGGACTCTTTTGCGCTTCAGGACTGCCTCCTAAGGGACTCTGTCAACCAGTCTCCTAAACAGGCCAAAGTCTGTCCTCTGGAAGACCAAGGTAGCAGTTCTACTGACCCTGCTCCTTACTCCTCCAAGAATTGAAAACTCTTACAATTTTGTGATCGCTGTGCCCAAGATGGCCTCCAACCGCGACATCACCCAAAAGTCCTTCTCTGTTCACAAACAGCAGGTCAAGAGGGTCCCTTTCCGTAGTTGACTCCCTCACCAGCTATGTCAGAAATCGCCTTCCACACACTCCAGGAACCTCCTGGACTGTTTCCTCTCTGTCATACTAAATTTCCAGCAGACATCTGTTAAGTTGAAGTCTCCCATGAGAATGATTGCAATTGTGAGTCTTCTGGCTACTTGCAGAGTATTTCCTCTGCCTCTTTATTCTGTGTGGGTGGTCTATAACAGACTCCCACTATGATATCTGCCTTGTTGGCCTTGCCCCTGATTCTTACCCATAAACATTCGCCCCTATCATCACCATCATTAAACTCTAGACAAAACACTCCCTAATATATAGGGCTACCCCACTGCCTTTCCTTCCTTGCCTATCCTTTCCAATTGGAGCCCTTGGATATGAGCATCCAGCTTTGGTACCAAGCCTGAGAAGATGGTGTAGGGTGCTGGCACACATATGGCAAAACTGCCTTTTGTTTTATAGCTTTGTTTATTTATTATGTCCTTTCTTTCTTCTTGTTTAGTGTGCTGTATTTCAGTCACAGCTAATTGGGAAGGGAGGGCTTCACTTTCTCAAGAAGTTACTGTTCAGTCAAAGCCCAACTTTAAAAATACATTTTCTAAATATGCACTATTCACTCTTGTCCTCAGTAATTTCACTGGCAGAAATAAGAACTGCAAAGGTAGATCTTGTCAGTCATTCTTAAACCTTAATATGGAAACAATCACCTCCTATTTAAACAATATTTTTTAAGGGGCTTAATAAGATGCACACACCTGGAGTCTCAGCCTCTTTTCATTTTCTGGAAAAAACTTATTTGTGTGGATTGCAGATGTGCACATGTGAGATAACAGATCCTTCCAGATGGCCCCTGAAAACCCATCCAGGCCTATTTTCTCTCATTTTCTGTAAATGAGCTGCATATATGTGTACATCTGCATGTCCTTTCCATCCCGCAGACACTCGCTGGCACAACTCTGAGCATATGTCTCATGAAATCCGAAGGACGAGCCTTTGCCTGTGCGCAGGGGAGGCACTGCACCGTACAGCGCCTTGCAGGGAGCAGAAGACATGGGCGTTGCATCTACAACAGGTTCCGTTGGTTCTGTGGCACAAGGTGGGCGCAGTACAGAGGAGATTTTGCTATTTGCTGGTTTTAGGCTCAGCTTTTTTTCTTCAGGAAGCACAGCAGAGGATTAGGCTTTACCCACACATGGTCATCGCTTCCATGCTGTAGACACAGACCTTATGTCATGCAGCGCCCACTGATTTCAGACCTGCCCTTCAGAAGCAGTGGGTATCTGTGGCACTGGCTGGACTCTGAGAGACACAGAGACACTCAGCAACTTTAGAAGAAGACCAAGGAAACCTGATGCTGACGTCTCAAATTATGTTTGGAGAATGGTTCCACAACATGTGAAACATTTATTTTTCATTAAAAGACCTCCTAAAAATTAAACTGGAATTATTCTCTGGTAAATTTAGCTACAGTGTTTCTGGGACAGGATGTCCAGAGAATAAGTATCCCTCATCTTATCACCAGAATGTCTCAATTCTGACCTGAAACATGAATTTGGTGCCAGGTATAGTACTGTGTTTGTGGTCTGCTGCAAATGCCAGCCAGCAAGGGAATGTGTTGGTTTATGGCACACAAGGAAAAAAAGCACAGAGCTAGGTTCATCTGTGTTTGCCTTTGCTGGGAAAGGAAATAATTATCCTATTCGTTTTGCTTCCAAGATGGGAATAGCAAATGTCTTTTTCACCTCACTGAAAGGAAAACATCACACCCAATATGATTAAGGTGCACCCCTCTTTACTGAGCAGCATGATGACCTTGCAGTTTGAACACAATTCTTTGTTCTCTTTTTTTTTTTTGGCTGTTACCTTCTGGATTTTTTCTTTTTCTTTAATGTGGTTTATCCTTGAGAAATGCCTCATGCATGAACATCCTGGGTTGTTTCCTACAAAACAGTAGAGCTCATTAATAAAAGGAACGGTAGAGCAGAAGCAAAGCCCATTTCAAACATACTTTCAGAGGAGCTGATTTTACTACAATCTGATGGCAAACATTTGGCCACAGAGGAAAAAAATCTTAAAATGAGCCATACCAGTCTGTCACCAGGAGTGGGCAGGTTGGTCCTTCCTGTATGGGCCTGTGGGGATTCCTCTCTTGGAGGCTGTGAGCTGTGATACTGCCGAGGCTGCTGCTTTCTTTTGATTGCTTTTGCAGGGAACATGCTGCAGCTGAGATCACCTTTTCCGAAGCTCAGATACACCTTTCAAAAAGCCGACAGCCAGATGAGCTTTTTGATGTTTGTGTCCCATGACCAAGGGCAAGGTTTTGGGAGAAAAATGAGAGCAGAGCAGATGTTTGGACCAGGAAAATGCCCCCAGCACTGCTGTGTTTTGACCCACTGCATGACCCTTTTGGGGACCCTTCTTCGTTTTTCATCCACTAGATGCTTGATGTGTGGTGTGGCTTCATCTGACCGAAAGTCTTGTGAAAGGGGAGCCCTTTAGCACAGTTCGGCTCTGGTGACACCCATCTGCATTACTTCTTGGTTTCAGTTCCCTCACAGTAAGGCAATCAATAAAGTGAACATTAGAAGGTGTTTTTTGGGCCAAGTATTCTCCCCCAGTGGGTTTCAGAAAGGCCCATCTGCTTCCCTTGGGGCTGATGTTATCTCTGTCCAGCCTCCACAGCTAAGCATCACCCGGTGAGCTGGCAGTCACTGCCCTGGCTGCATTCCACTCTTGCTGCCGTGCTTGGATGAATCAAAGCAAATCCCAGGGCAGGTCAAAGCAAGGCACCATGTGGATTTTCTTGTCTGGCTCACATCTTACTCCTGACCACATGCCGGACAAATTCCTCCTCAGCCTGCGTTCCTTTCGTAGCAGTTTTAACTCTGACTGCAGTGATACTGGTGACAGAGGAGGAAACTCAGCTCTGTAAGTAGAGACACACAGAGAAGGTTTGTGTTACACTGAAGTCCCAGACTTTGACTGCACAAGAACTCCATGACACAAAGATGGGTTGTTGCTCCCCAGAGGCTTTCCTGGAAGGAGGAGACACAGAGGCGGCAGGGGGCGGCGTACCGCCTGAGCGGGCAACCCCCACAGAGGCGGCAGGGTCCGACGTACCGCCTGAGCGGCCACACCAGGCACGCAGTGGGTGAGTTAAGGACATACTTTTAGCCTTAATTCTGAGTTTCCTAGGTTTTGTCAGTTTAAGCCAGATCCCTAATGTTATTTTAATGCAGTTGTTTTGTGTGTGAATAATATGCTTTCTATGCCAAACCACAAGCCCTGGAACTAATATCTCATAAAAATGCCTGGAGTCCAAAGCTAATAGCTGTTACTCAGCCGACCGAGTGATGCCTAAAAAGTTACAGATTAATGCTATTCCCCAGAGGAAGGTAAAATTAAACTTGACTTCGGATAGGGCTGGGTGCTATTTCGCCCAGTGTCTGTGCCCCAGGCTGGGGGATACACCCTGTGGCACTCTGTGATAGGGCTCGGTGCTGTGAACGTATGCGCTGAGGTCTGTCCAGGCTCTACCTGGGGTCCTGATGGGCAGAGGTTTGAGGGGTGATGTGAGGCGATTTTCATCAGTTTTCGCTTAAAAAAGCCCCTGCCCTTCCAGCAACATTCACCCAAACACAGGTTGCTATAGCTCATCCTCACCCAACCCTGCTGCTGTAGGCAGTGATTCAGGGGACACTGAAAGGGCTTGGGAGGGACGGTCACTTGCTCCCCAGGCTGGAGGTGTATGGGTGAGTGGCGGCTGCAGTGAGACCAGGTCCTATGTCTGCCAGCCTGGCAAGGTGGGCAGGAGCTGGCACTGGAGTCTGCAAGGGAGTGGGTGCCCCTTGCCCTCCCACAGCATTTGGATGGGCCATCAGTGACCTGCAGGGAGCAGAGGGGAGATGACGGAACGGACTGGCAAAGCTGTCCCTTCATGCTTCTTCCAAGTGGGGAAATTGAGCCACAGGATGTCAGTGCAGCCTGTGCGAATGCCAAAGAAATGTCTGTCTCCTCTCAAAAGCACACAGGAAGATCTCTTTCCCAGAACATCATCTTATTTAGGAAACTCACATCACAGCAGCAAAGCAGAATGCTTATTTGGGAATATGAAAATGAGCTGTGGCCCCAAGTCACTGTTTGCTTGTAGGCACCATGGCAGAAAGTTTGAGGATGCACCAGAGGCAGCTGCTGGCTCACGGTAAGAAATGCAGAGCTGGATGGGCAGGAGGCCCAGACAGCTGGTGTCTGCTGCCTGAGTCCTCCGATACTGGCTTTGCATTATAAGGTATTGACTATTTTTCTGTTGCAACACCAAGGGATTAGCTAGATTAGCTTCTGCAGAGGTGAGAAAGAAATGTGTCATGTAGACTGTTTATTTTCCTTTAGCTGGATTCACGCACTCTT
>NW_009733760.1:5832-6204 GCF_000703405.1 Apaloderma vittatum
AATCTCATTTTACTCAAGCTCTTGTGGTTTTTCATGGCTGTGAATGCTGATGAGCTTTACCAGTGATGGACAAGCAATTCTCAGCTTTGGTGGGGAAAGTGAAGGGGTTGTGCTGCAGTCACCTAGAGGCAGGCAGCCTGCAAACACTGTGACCAAGGAAGCTCTCATTGTTGTGTCTCAGACAATGCTCACAGTCACAGACGGCTTTTGTCAGCACAAGGTACAAGCCAGAATTTGCACAGGGAAATCTAAGATCCTCAGTTCAGCTTTTCAGGACACAACACCCACACCTGCTCTGGGTAAGCTGCAGCACAACGGTGCATCCTGGAGTCATGGTGATCCTGCTGCCCATCAGAAAGCTAGTCCCGTTCA
>NW_009733760.1:6235-50777 GCF_000703405.1 Apaloderma vittatum
AGCTGCACTGCATGCTAAAATTGTCAGCGAATTTTCTGCCACAGTTCATCGTCTTTTCTAGCTGGTGCAGAACACTGTAGGAAAATAACCGCTGCTGTTTTTCTTGGCCCGCTCACTCAGAAACACGGGAAGTACCTGCAGCAGGGGTGGCTTCTCAAGTTCATTTTTTAAATCTCTGGAAACAAAATGAGCTCAGATGGAAAAGAAAGAAGAAAAAGCCTAGACTAAAGTTTCTAGGTTCAGGTAGTTGCAAACTGCTAACCGTCCTCTCTCATGTTAATCTTGTTAAAGAAGTAAATGGTTTTCACTCTGGTGTCTTTTGCACTGTACAGGCCACTGTGGTTTTGAAGCGCTTGCTTCCGAGTCAGACGGGTATCAAAAACCTCAGACCAGCTGGCATGAGCAATGCTCTCTTCATGAGCACAGACAAAACCAGACACAAAATAAATAATTAAATATATGAGTTTTTTCTGAGGGTCTAAATTATGCCTGCATATGCAGTACAACGTTAAGCCTTAAATTTTAAACTCTTCCATTTATTTTTTGCCCCCCACAAGAGAACAAATGAATGCTACAATTAGGAAGGCACATTTCTCTAGAGGGCACCTGCTCCTGCGGTTTCCAAAGATGTCCTGTATTTGTGGATGTCTCTTCATCTACACCAAAATGTGACTTGCCTGATAGAGTTTGGTACGTCTTATTAGAATATGTACATATATGGTAAACTTGACAAAAAATTACTTTTATTGCTGTTTTTGTCATGATTCTCCCCATGACAGATTGTTATATTTTCTGTTGGCTTTGTTACTCTATAACTTGACACTGAAGCATCAAATAAATGCATATTCTGTGCAAATTCTCTATTTTAAGTGGATATTGAAGTGATTTGGTATCTAGATTAACATAATTGACAATGATGCCTTTTGCCTTGCTCATTTGCTTTTGCAGAACTCAACTGTTTCAGCAGTTCTAGAGCCCATGGGATGTGCTAAATACACACTTCAAACTATATAAAAAAAATTATGGGCCAACTGCAAACTGGTAAAATTAAGTAACTTACCCAGCATCACACATGTAAGCAGAGCATCCACTTCCGCAAAGCAACCTTCAGATTCCCCGTTTTTCTCTTCCTATGCTGTCCTGCCTCATTTATGGCACATCAGATGTGGCTTTTACATCCTTTCTCCCTGCACAGTTCCCTGGACTAGTATTCATCCTGACCAAAAAAAACAAACCAAACCAATCCAATCCGAACCTAAACAGAATAAAAACAATGTGGTCGGTTAATTGGAAGGATTTTTATTTTTATTTTTTAATATGGACAATAGTCTATTTTTCCTTATCGTCATTTTTTGAGTGCCTCTGAGCCATCTTAGAAAACTTCCCCCCAGTATTTAGCCTGAATCAAATGTGTAGAATTTTCCTAGCAGGGAATATTCCAGTTTGGACCCACTCCAGAAGGTCCATGTCCTTCTTATGTTGGGAGAGCCAGAACTGAACACTTTTCTAAGCGGATCAAAGATACAGTTAGGAGAGCTGCTGGTAAAGGCATCACTTTCTTATCACAGGACCCACATAGCACAGTGGGGCAGGCAGGACAGGATGGACTCTAAATGTTGCCTAGATAAAATATTTTTGGGGGAATCAACAGGCTTCCGGAACCTCTTTCACTGTCCTGCCAGGGGGAAATTTAAATGGAAACATGCTACTCCTCCGCAGATGGAAAAGATTTATGGATTACTTGATCCAGAGCTTTATAAAAAAGCAAGATGACTTTTGGAAATGCAGAAAGACCCATCTGTCTGTTGCCTTCTTAGCAAGTTGGAAATTGAAGGACACTGCATAAACTGAGTGAAAACCTCACAGTCTCCAGTACAAAATTCAGTTAAATCTCTGCCTTCAGCAGCTTCCAAATCACAGAAACCTCAGAAATACAGGAGGACTGGGGCATGAGGTCTTAAGAGGCCAGGGCAGAAAAAAATGTTGTCTCCTTTCAAGAGAAACTATAAATAGTATTTAGCATCTCCAAGCAGGCAAGTTCATAAGTGAGCCTGCCTGCCTATGGACTGGCTTCTTCTTCAATTTAGTATTCAGAAGAGGGAAGAATTGCCATAGCAACATTCCCATCTTCTGACATGTATCATGCAGATCATGTAGTCAAGGCAGTGCAGCACTCTCTCACACATGTGCTCTGTGAACTTTTGTATTCCTGATGATATTAAAGAGAGAAGAATGTCTCATGATTGACACACTTGCCTGTGTGTCTTTATGATTCCTTAAAAAAGAATATGGAAATGTCTCCCTTCCCCCATCCTCCTCCTTTGAACTGTTTTCTCTTCTCCATCCCACTGAAATGATGAGAACAGCTCATGCCCCAGATCTGCAGATATATGTTCCTGACAGTAGTCCTACGCTATGCAAATGTGTAAACTGCAAAATGTAGAGGGTTTTAAAAAATTAAGCATATCCAGTAGAATCTAAATTCTGAGTAAAAGTGCTGAAAGGAACTAGAAATCTTCTAGTACTTGCGTAATTAATGGTCTCTTAAACAAAGCTTTATGTCTTTTTTTTTTTTTTTTGGCTTGTAGTTAGTCTGAAATCTGCAGACACACATGCCAACTGTACCTATGGCACATGCCACTACATACCACACCCTATGCAGGAGCTGAATTTGCAACAGAGCAGAATGCTCTCTGCGTTGGCAGCCACGGCTTGCCTAACCCCTAGGATGACCTGGACAACATGGTCTTCCCACTGAAGGAAAAGTACCAAACGTTACACAGATTTAAGCTGTGGGCCAGCACAAACAGGATGCTGCCACATTGTGCAGTAAAACCACCTTTGTAACCCTGGCAGAAGTGGCAGCCAGGTACTTGACTTTGCAGGTGTTTTGAGTTAATTGCATCATAGGCCACCCAGTGGACATCTTTCTAAGCTACTGCCTATTCAGTATTGCTGCTCCCTTCAAAAACTCTGTAACTCTACAAATAGTTGGAAAATAATTATATACACACCTCTAACTATGTCTATCTCACCAGCAGTTCTGACATTAAAAGTATCACAATATACTGTCACATGCCTGTGTATTTTTAACTCAGACCTGGGATTCTATATGCCGTGCTGTCCTTAGCAGGATGCCAATGGCACCATTTCTATGTAAAGGTTGGCCTCAGTAGCTGCTTCTCCAAGGAAGGAATGGGCTCAAAATTCTGCACAACAATATGGTCTCAGCAGAGAGACACCAAAACCCACTTGGAGTACTTTTTTCTGGACTGGAGAAACACATGGCTTTGGGCTACACCTAAGTGAGGTGACTTTTCTAATCATGTCAATTTATCTTCATTTGATCCTCTTTCTTACACAGGTCACCAGAGTTGCCTCATAGGCACTCACTGCAAAATGTTCCTGTTGGGTGGCAGAAGCTCCCAGCATGCCAAGGGAGCTCCTTTGTAGAACAGTCTGCTGGCGGGAAGTCACCTTCAGATGGTTACAGCTTTTTATATATTTACCCCCATCCACATGCCTGTCCTCCCCACCACTTCTCTCCAGTGTTTAGTGTCACTGTACAAAGCTTTGGTACCTTCCCCAACCCAGGCAGGGTGAATGGAATTATGGTGTGGTCAGTATTGCTTAATGGGATTATATCTCCACCCTGAGCTTCACCCAGGTTTGAGAGCCCTCCCTGACCTTCTCGGCTCCACAGCTGCTCGTTCCAAGAAATATCTATTCAAGAAATTCCTTCTTTATAACTTGTCCCGTGGTGACTCATGGCCAGTCTATGTACAGGTAGTTGAGGATGAGTTCCCATTATCATGATTTTTGCTGCCTCTCTAGGCATTGTGTGCTTAATTGCCTCTTCCTACACTATGACTAATAACACTCCTGTTAAGGCACCTCTAGAGAAAATGGTTTGCAGCTTAATACAAGTAGCAGAAGAGAGGTGACGCCCCCTCTTTTATCCCATTACATCTGTCATGTGTAAACTCAGAAGCCAAACTGGGAACCATTATTAAATAAGAACAATTTATTTTATTTTGCATAGTAAATAAGCTAAGATTATTACATGCAGAAAGCTAGCCAGGCACTGCTCTGCCTGTAAATTTAAACATCCAGAAATGCAGTACTGCAGGCTACTGCAGCTGCAGATCATCCCTATTGCTACAGGCAGGCCAGCTGGCAGCTCAACAGCCTTACTCTAAGGGGACAAGTGGGAGCACAAGGAGCTGCCAGATTGGAGTTATGGTGGAACGGCTGCCCCTCTCAAGAATGGTACCTTTCACAGTGGCCAACTTCTTTCTGCGTTAAACAAGTAACTGCCATGTAACATCGGACTGTCATTAGTTGTTTCTACAGAAGATCATGGCTGTCTGTGTGTAGATATATATATGCATGTGTTTAACTTTTATGCACACAATACACATACAGTGAGGACTACCTGCATATTACAAAAGTGAAGAGATATTATCTCCTTGTACTGAGAGTACCATAGCAGTCTCTATATTTAGAATGCATACTGCAGAAATACTTCTCCAGACTAATGGTAGATGTTTACTTTTAATACACGAGCTATATATAAAACGCTGAACTTGGGCACCACAACTAGATACAAGACGAACTGTATGAAGAAGATACTATTTTCCTTTTGTCTCATTTTATATAGCTCTAAGGAACAGCAGATACCTCTGCTGGTGGGCCAAGATGTCTGTGGCCTACCTTTCAAATTTCCGTACTGGCATTTATTGTGTTGAGGTTCAAATCCCTTTACAGCTGCGGTCTGAACAAGAAAAGGGCACTTAAGGGAATAAGACTACAACTTGCTCTTCTGAGTTGCATTAAAATCCATTGATTTCCATCTGTTACTTGAACAAAACAGAGTGCATTTTTGATAAAAATAAAACTGCTTATTTTGGAGAATATCCGTTAAATATATTTGATGTTTATGGTCTGCAAATTGGACAGTTCTGGTCTTCTTAGAGTTACTTAATAACTCAAGTAAGAGGAAGTCACTATGCTCAAAAGAGCTGTTTTCACTCTAAGCACAAAAAGCTCTTTCATGACGTCATTAGAAGCACTAGACAGTGTTCCACCTGCAAGGCCACTTGCCCCCTCACCCAGCAAAGCCCCTGCGCTGAAAAGCATCTGTGCAAGTGCTTTGAGTTCAGCATGTTGTCTGAGTACTTTTCTAAACAAATGTCAACAGCTACATCTTTTTACTTGCCAGGCTAATTTCATTGCCCCTTTGCTCCTCTTGCTTCAAAAAGAGGAGAGATCATCACCACTGCAGAAAGCTGAACAGTCAAACTTGCAACTGCTTTTTTACTTTTTTTTTTTTCCTGAGACCTCTGCAACATTCAAACCCCAGGTTTAATACTGTGAGTCAGACACATTGAAGATACCTGCACTTTTACAACACATATGAACTTGTTGGGTCAAACATAATGGCCCAAAAATACAATTCCCAGGTTTCTTTCTTTCCCTGCAACGCCTGCGACCCCAATTTAAGTGGCTGGCTATGGTAGCAGGAGTAGACCACCTGGGATACCTTAGCAGAGATGACATCTTCTACTAGTATGCACTGCACTTTGGTTAGGAGCTTGCTTTTTTGCTGCTGCAGATGGAAAGTATCTCTCACTGACATTTGCCCCTGTTCACATGAAACATGGGAGCATTAAAAGACAGGATTAGTAGCATAACTCCTCCAAGGCTACGTTCAGAGGTGACCTCGCCTACACATCTACTGTTTGCCCCTTTACTCCCAGGGCAGGAACACCAAACCCGCCCTAGCGATGCTAACCTTAGGTTGAGGGTCACTTCAGCACTACATTTTAACTGAAGTTTTAGGTCATAAATCCTTCCAATGCTCAGTCTAACAAGGCTACAAAGGCTACAAAACGCACATCAGAGCCCAACAGACTGGCCACTCTTTGTAGAAAATAGAAGGCAAAAAAGAAATTGCTGTTAAGATTTGAAATAGTCTTTGAATAGCAAATTCAATAGGAAAAGTAAACTAAGAAGTGCATGCCCTATACGCTCTCATTACAAACTGCCACACAAGAGCCTGCAGAATATTTAGCCATTTTTCAGTCCACTCACAGCCTACAACTGGCTTTGACGTGCAGTGGTGGTGAAGTTAGCTAATATTACTCATGTAGGCAGAGAAGCAAAGAATCAACGTAAAATTAGGAAAATACTTATCATTTGCCTTTAAAATAAGGCAACAGTTCCACCTCAACATGAGGAGAAACTGTGAGGGTGACAGAGCACTGGCACAGGCTGCCCAGGGAGGTTGTGGAGTCTTCTTCTCTGGAGACATTCAAAACCCACCTGGATGCGTTCCTGTGTGACCTACTGTAGGTGATCCTGCTCTGGCAGGGGAGTTGGACTAGATTATCTCTAGAGGTGCCTTCCAATCCCTGACATTCTGATTCTACGATTCGATAGAGAGGTAGTAAACTATGGTTTTATCACACACAGAGTAAGAGAGTATACTCTTTGTAATAAGAGTGGTATGGGAACTGTGCATACATATTTTTTTGATAGCTAAATACATGCAGAAAGTGAAGATAAGCTTTATAAAGCCAAATAGGGGATAAAGTTGTACTGAAATTCATAGCAACTCTGTGCCTTGACTTTCTAAAGAGCCTTAAAAAAAATCCTCCCTCGTTTTCTATACTCAGTCAAGAGAGTATTAATAAGATTGCAAAGTCAAGCATTCAAGAGTGAGGTAATGTCAGAAATAAGGCCTTGTGTCCAACCTTAATTTGGCCCCTTGTGAGCATGAATTATGCTACTGCCTTTAATTAGATGATCACACAATATTTTTTCCTATGCCTCATTCATAACACATGATGGATAGTGCTTGCTGAATGATGAAACCATAATTCGTTTTTTCCTTGTGGTTCAAGGTGTGGCAGCCTGCCTTATTTACTGCATGCTATATTCTTCTCTGACAACAGAACTAATGATTCCTTCACAGTTTTCTATGTGGTTTATCATTACAGCTATGACATACTCAACAAACATTACTAATTTAATTTTACTGCAGTCCTCAAGGGAAAAGCTAGAGTTTTTTCACTTAGTTTATCCATCTAGAACCTATTCTCACTGCTCAGGTTTTCACCAAAGCTTTGCTTCCTTCATATTTGCTCTAGGCAACTTTATTTGCACCAGCTTGGGGGAGGTATTAACAACATATGTAAAAAAAAGTCGGGGACTCCATTCTTGTGTGTGTCTTGGGTTGTCAGCCCTGGAGAAAGTCACGAGATCAGGGATGGTACGGAAAATGCTGTTCAGCCACAAGACGATTAATTCTCAAAATTGATAAACATTTTTTGAGAATTACCTGTGCACTATGGGGAAGTGAAGGCTTATTTTTTCCAAAACTTGGACAAAGATAGACTTTCCTTAAAAATTCAGAAGTGTTACCAACATAAATGCTATCCTTCTTCCAAAGCCCCAGTTCCACAGCAAGAGAGAGTAGAGAAAAGTTTTCCAGCCATGATTTATTTATTTTATTTTGTTTCATAGGCTTGTACTTGGAAATAGATGACTTGTTCTGACAAAAAGTTTTCCACCAAAAAAAAAGGCTCCCCCAAGAGAAATACCTTTCAGGGACGACTTCAGCCAAGATGGCTGAAATTTGGCAAGCTTACAAGTGACTTTTAGTTTAGTCATCATTCATCCATCATCTTTCTGAAGAATGATGGATTGTGTAATTCTAAAGGGAATGAACAGAGTCTAGAAGAGTGCTCCCTGGGTACACAGGCCCCCAAGTTATTTATACCATGGTTTGTACATCATAGGCTGGATTTAATGCTCTGAAATGTTTTTGACTTTAAGTACGATGATTCAAAGCTCATAGGAGGTGGAGAACTTTTTGAGATCTGAGAAGACAAATGGAGTTCAAATCTTCTCTGAATACCATAAATTTCCTCAAATCAAATGAAACCCACCACATTTCGTGTCACATATATTGATGCTGCCAATCTTAAGCTTGGTAGTCTACTTTTTTGAGGTGCTGAATATTCACAAATTCACAGATAAGAGGGATAACAATTTTAAGCGTCCCTATGCTGTACCTCTGAGAGGGAGTCTTCTTTCTCTTCTGTCAATTCAGCTATGCAATTTTGATCTCTGATGTTTTTGTTCTCTTTATATTCTTACTACATTTCCAACAGTACCTAGAATGACATGGCATTAGAAGAAAAAGTTTCAGTAGCTGCAAAACTTGCTGAGAAAGAGGAACCTTCCCATCAACAGCCAGTTTTTGAGGACTCAGCCATCCAGTGGTGCAATAAATAGAGCAGATATGTTCCGAGTGTGCTCCTGCAGAATGTGTACAGCTGTGTGGCATTTTGGGATTTCTTATTTTTATTTAAGACATTCTTTCTATCAGAATGAGTTCTTGAATTCAGTGAAGGAAACAATCCCTGTGAAATAAAAAAGCTGCAAAAACACCCTATCAGCAGAGCAAGTTCTTCAAATGACAAAAAGGTCAACAGGGTTTGTCCTTTGGGCTTGGCACCCTGGGCCACAGATGCTCAACTCTCACTGCTGCTGCTGCTGTTGGGAAGCCCAGCCAGACTCCTTGGCACATTCATTGTCCACCAGTACTTTCATGTGCTACCACAGATTTCAGAAGCAGTGACTTGAAACATTTCCTAGCTCATTAAACCTGACTGAATCCATATTTTTTCCTTCCTGAGTTTTGAAAGCCTGCTGCAAATATCAGACATCTTACCCCTTCCAGTAACAATCATCTATTACAATCAAGTCCTCGTTACCTGCAGAGAGAGTAAGCACGTTGCAGTATTACTGCGTGTACGTCGTGCACAGCTCAGGTCCTGCCAAACATGATATCCCTAAAACAGGACCACATGGCTACAGCTAATTTGCTTCCAAATTCTGCTGGTTTTGTGTGTCCTGTCCTCTCCTACTTCTGGACCATCAGAGAAGCAACTTTTTCTTTATCTGGGCACTTCTTTTAATGAACTTTGTAGTAACTTGCCTAGCTTTGGAATCTTTGCAACTCTGATCAATAAACTAAAAATAATTGAGAGGGCAGACAGATGCCCACAAAGACAGTATCCTCACAGAAGCCTTATTTTGGAAGGAAAGCAACCAAAAAAATCCACATTGTGGAACTTGTGCACTGTTTTCTATGACACTGTGTACACAAATACAAATACATTTAAAAAAATACTGTAGAGGCATGTCATGAGTTGCATGAGAAAAGCTTCCTCCAGAACCAAATTACTAATACAAACAGGTATATGTTTAACTTTAAACATTTGCTTACATGCTTCCTGAAGTATTTCTTAAATGCTCTTTCTGGTACACACTAACAGCTCAGCTCATCTATTGAAAACTTACAACTTGAAAATGCTGGATCAGGTCTTGTACTAGGAAAATAAGAAGAAAAATACTCATGTAGAAATAATATCACCTACAGCTGACATTGGAAAACCTGAAAATAAATCCATCTAGAATTTCAAGAATCAGCATGAAGAAAGAGAAACACAGGGATAATCTGATCTTTATTTAGGCCTATTTAAGAAAAGTTGCACCATATTCAGATCGTCTAACACTGCAAATAAGATATTACTGGACCGATAAAATTAACATCACCGATTTAAGGCAGCTGTTACATAGTATTACATTAATATTTCAGTCAGATTGAATTCTTCTTCAGATACATTCATGCAGTTAACTTCTACTGTATTTTTACACTGTACTTTGAAATATATAGGACTGTTACGTTTCCCCATACTAGACCTATCTGGTTAAGCTTTTCCCAAACAATACAGAGAATGGACTCATTGTTCTTCTTGGTCAAAGTGAAAAGATGTAACGATGTAACGATGTAACAACTTATTTGATGTGAGAAATTAACACTGAGAATGATGTGGAGATAAATATACATTTTATATGTGTATGTCACATGCAAGCATGGAGAAACAGGAACGGAGGTTCAAATGTTATTATTATTCTTAGCTAAAATCATTTCCCCTCCATACAAAACCCCAAAATATCGTTGCTCTGAGCAGAGGGCCTATTAAACTTCCTCTTTTCCACAAGATTCCTCCCATGCCAACCTCTGTTGGGGATGAGAAACTTCCATGGAGCCATAAACAATCCTCCATGTTGCCTCTACTGTTCAGTCCAATTTCGGCTTTTCTTTTCCTTCTTCAATACCTGAAAACATAAGAAAAACAGCTTTTAAAAATCTCTCAGTGAATAAAAATGAAGAGTTCTTCTACTGCATTAATTTTTCTTTTCCCTTTACTGCTGTTCCTTCCCCCCTACTTGCTCACATGCTCTTGCATGTGTTACCTCAGCTGCTGTGAACAGAAAGAGCATCTGCACACCTGATGGCAGTGGCTGTCCAGTAATGAACTGCACAATCCTCCCTCCCTCCAGATCATTTTCAAATCAGCCTAACCCCCTGCCGCACACTCAGCCTTTGACAGCTGCAGGGGTCTGGGAACAGTTAGTTCCCTCACCTCCTCTGCT
The DNA here is from genome assembly GCF_000703405.1 of Apaloderma vittatum. Lineage (NCBI taxonomy): Eukaryota > Metazoa > Chordata > Aves > Trogoniformes > Trogonidae > Apaloderma > Apaloderma vittatum. The sequence continues at coordinate 16,748 of NW_009733760.1, forward strand.
CACCTACAAGCAATTCAAAGGAGATGTTATTATAGCTGAAGCTAAGCAGCTGACTTTATTTGAAAACAAGATTTTAAAACAGTGCTTCAGAATTCAATATTTCAATATTGGATTTTTAAATATTTGCAAGTACATCTCCGTTTTTTGAGAGCGTAAGAATGAAGAATCAATGACTGTTGACAGGGTGCCTCTCTCTTGTAACTGCCATGCCTTGCAGTAACATCATGAGGCCTGAATTGAGCGCAGGGCTCCTTAAAGACCTTATCTTTGCTGCAGGACTTGTCTCTTTTCCGTGCTGAGCAAAGTCTGGGCCGGGCAGCAGATTGTGTTTTTTCTGGCAATGAAAACACTCAGCTATTTCATATGCCTGTTCCTGGACAATGAATTACTATTGGTATCTGACAAAAGTATTGTTCTTCAGACTAAGTCCTCTCTGCCAGACATCTCAAATACAAATATTTCTTTTGGAGGTTTTCAGGCCTGCTGCATGCTGGAAAAGAAAGCCTTCCGAGGACTGAAGGCAAAAGAGAAGCAATGTTTAAGAAGGCAGAGAGGAAAATCCAGTCACAAGTAAGGTCACCTGCTAATGCATTATACACATAGGTGGTAGGTACACAAAACCCCACTTTAAAAACACAGTTAATGAATTCCAATGTGGGAAACAGCAACACCCACACGCGGTTCGAAAGCACAACTGCAGGCCTGCCTTGCCGAAGGAAGCAACACGGAAACAAACAGGTCTGCGTGTTGCCAGCAGCCCCAGTACAGCGGCCTTGGGTGTTGCTGGCAAACCAACGTAATGGAAGAGCCACAGCCGAAGGGTTTAACAACCAAAACAAGAGGTGGGGTCCAAAAGATTACAGTGGGTTTACTGCTTCAGAGCCAGTCTTGAGTCTTCCGCTTTCTGCTGGAAGGAACTTTTCCAATAGCTTTAAATGAGCTGTTTTATTTGCCTTTTTATAAGAGCCTCTCTCCTTTCTTCTGAAGCGCTCTACTGCAGATGCATCAAATAGTTTGGCACGAATGCAGATACCCTCAAAACTGTGGACAGACACTGGCTTGTACAAAGGGCAAATTTTTCCTTGCCTACTATGTTTGTGGTTTGACTTGGAAAAACTAACTGCAAATCATTTTGTCAGTAGTGAGGTTTTATTTAATGCATCTCCAGAGGAAAAGGAAAAACTCCAAACCGAAAACAATCCCTTCTTACCCCAGAAATCTTCTCATGGCAGACTACTTTGATTTGCAAGCTTACTGCTCAAAAGTCCCTTTGTATTTAATACAGTTTTGAGATACTATTTTCCCAAGTCTCACACAGTGACAGACTGGTGTTATTTTACTTCTCTGCTGATCGTGATGTGCCTGCCATACACTCTGGGTTACGTTTATGCAGAGTGTTTCAAGCACAGCAAACCAGCAGGTGACTCACGGCATTTTCTGGTTTGCAAGTGCTTGAGCCACAAAGGACTTCAGATCAATACTCTTTAACCAAATCAATGAAATGATGGAGAGGATAACAAGGCTGTGGTGAACCTTGGAAGAGGTTGGAAGAATGACCCTATTGACATTAGCTCCTCTAGGGTGGAGGGCCACAAGAACCAGGGATTTTGTTATGCATACTGTGGAATAGTGAGGGAGATTTTCCACCATTTACTTATTCATGGCCTTGGTAAGAACATGTGATTCTTCACCACATTATTATTCTTCATACGGGACTTAGGTCAACTGAAATTATTCCTTGTGGTTGCCTTTTTTTAGAAACGTCTTTCCTGAATTAAATAAGTTAAATAGCTGTGAATGTGACACCAAACTGAGGACTGAAAACCAGACTTGAACACTGTGACCAATGACCTCTGGTTCCAGAGCAAAAACCAAAAAGATGCTTTATACCCAGGTGCCAATACGAGCAAATGACAAGTAAAATTGCTTTGAGCTTCTGGCAATAGCTTCTACCTAGTACAGGAGGACTTGTTAAAAGACATTTGTGTGTGCAATGAACTACAATGTGAATTTACAGTGTATTAACCAGAGCACACCAAGTTTTCCAAAAGGGGATACAGGCTGTACATATGGCCCCAACGTGTTATCGACTCAATGACTGTAATGACAAAGTCCCCATGCATGGATTTTACTCCAGTTGTGGTTTGCCGCTGTGATGATTATAAATGTTGTTTGCTTATTTCAGAGAATTTGATAAACGTAAAATAACTTCCATAAAGGAATCTACTTTTAATCTTGTGCATGTCTTAATTTCCCTTTTCCTCTACTCAGCAATAGGTGGCCTAAGCAGGGTAGATGATGTAGAGTCTGCACAGTTATGTTTATACTGCACTACAGTGATCTTTCATTTCTATTATTTTGCACACATAAACATATTCATTTTCATTGAGTAAATTTATAGACAAAAAATACTTCATACCTGAAAATACTATAAGCATACCAGAACGATACTTTGTTCTAGCTGCATTTATTGGGTTCATCAGCTAATAACTGGGTTGTAAACCTCTCAGATAACTGGCAACAGCTCTTAAATTAGTATTGGAAGTTATAAAAAAGAATACACATTCATAGCTCATCATACTCTTCAGCAGCCATTCCATCCATCTATCTGCTTTTAAGTAAGCAAGATGTTTCAGGGGAACTTCTGTAATTCTCCTTTGTTTTAGCCAGCTTAAAACGTTGTCAACTTTCAGGGGAGCACACTTAAGTCCCAACAGTGTATTTTATGAGTTAATATTCCTAAAACAATACTCACATTTTTGAGTATCCCAGATGTAGTTGTTCAGGACCTCTCCCACCAAGTAGAATATGTTTATTATTACGGTGACAGCTGCAAAAAAGATTATTTTGACACCTGGGCTGAGGCGCTCAAGAAGTGGGTACACCCATACCCCTGTAACATGGTGAATCCAGCACACCCTGAAACAAAACAAAAATAACAAGTACTGACTTTTACAGTCCTGTTTTTCAAAAGTAGATTGAGCTAGAGGCTTAGCTAACTGTAACCTGAAAAGCAATTATTTGAAAGGACTGCGAGTTGCAACTGAACTGGAGCACCTGGATGACATCCACCCAGAACAGACATCACAAAGGATGGAACTATGACTGTTTTCCCACATTCTTACAGCTTTGTTTTGAATTTAATACAAGCTGTTGGCCATTTGTCATGTTCTGATGCAAGCAGGTATTTCCATGCTGCATTTATGTTTACAAGGAATACACATTTCTGTTTGGTGCAGCAGCAAGGAAACTGCAGCACCCTCTGTGCCAAGCAGGTTCTTTATCCAAAAAGCATTCAGGGTTCTCCAGGCACTCTTACACAGCCCACCTCTCTGCTTCCTGCAGTGTCCTTCTTTCATTTTGTACATGTTTGTGTGTTTCTGCTGCTTCCCCTCACCACACCTGGCAAGCGTGTCAGTTTTTGGGTTTGCCAGGAACATATGGTTCACCTCTTTGAGAGAAGAATTTCTTCAGCACCTGTGTTTTGGGTTGCTCCTCCTTTTCTTACCTGGTGTCACCTAGGATCTAAACATTTTCCTCCAGGTAGGATAAACATTTTTAAAGAAGAATGAATTCTGCCCAGCTCCACATTCAACATAAGGTAAAGGAAAAGGAATGACAGTGACATGCTGCTGACACAGAGATTTTTAGCCTTCAGCTCCAGTGGAGGTTGTTGGTACACTAACCCAAGAGGCAGGGCGTCAGCTGTACTGCGGTGTGTCCTGCAGAAGCACTCCGGGTACGTGGTTTCACTGTGTGTGACTGCAGCAGACACCTGTACCCTCTGGAGAGATAACTTTTGCGTTAACATCTGACAAGGTGAGTGGTGAAGTTGGAGGGAGCAGAGCAAGTCCAAACGTTCCAGCAGGTGGAAGCTATGAAAGGCAAATGCTGCCAAACAACTGAGCAAAGATCTCGGAGGCTAACCCGGAAAAGTGCTCAGCGGAGACAGGCTGGGGCCCACCAGCTGTTGAGCTCTCTTCAAGAGTGTAAATCTCTTCCTTTCTGACTGGGCAATCTGGGAGAAGCTCACAGTGAAGCACAGTGAAAGAAGACTCAACAGCTGCACAGACTATTATTGATGGGGATTTCCACATCCGTGTGATTTGCTTCACCTGCAGATACTTCTGTTTAAGGAAGATTTTTGATCACTAAATCAACAGTCATAGGTTCCTGAAGGGCAGAGACACAGAAGTCCACCCAAAACTGTTACCATAAATGCCTGTCACACAGGGCATACAAAATCCGTGTTCAGCGATTCTCCATCACCCTGGAAATGTACGTGGTTGTCATAGCTTCCCTTCTCCTTAGAAAAGCTTTTATTACAGTTGGACACTTTATGCAAGAATTTACAGTAAATTAATCTGCTTGATCTAAATGCAGATTAAAACCCCTTTCTCCAAGTGAGTTCACATACGGAAAATTATTTCTGTACTTCCCAGTTCTTTTCCACAACATTCTTCCATGCTAGAATTAACCTGACAAGACAAAGGTATCTGTGAAAAAATAAGGGTTCCTGTGTAACCCCTGGTAACAGGGGATATCATGTTCCTCTTGATCAAAGATGGTAGAAGGCAATGAGATATCCTCTACTCCCAGGTTGACTTTGCAGGGAGTACCTAGTATTGCCTAATGTTTTCCAGTTTCATTTCCTTTTATTTTATGATGATTCTGTGAAAAATAAGCTGCACGGAAAAAGCTTGGAAAAAAGCCAGTGCTGCTTCTTTACTTATTTTCTCTAGTGTGATGAAACTGCCCAGCGCTATAAAGCACCTTCACAGAGGGACTTTTCAAGGGACCTTCTAAACTGCACCAGCATAGCCAGCTTCATGAATCGAGCAACAGTGGCATTTACTAGAAGGCATTTATGGTGGAAAGAGGAAATACTTTCTACAGGCAGCCAGTGAGTCACTGAGGAGCTCCTGAATGTTCAACAATCTCTGACTAGTTCAGACTCTTTTTGTACAGCTCATGCACACTTCTCTCTGCCACCAGCACAGGAGCCCTTTCATTGCCCGATGATGCAGCTCGTGTGTTTTGTGTAGCCCTTGTACCCCTGTCCCTGGTGCAGCTGCATCGTAGGACCTCATGCTTTGAGCACAAGCAGTGGCAAGCGCCACTCACAAGACAACAGTCACAAACCCACCTGATGAGCCACCCTGATCTTCCTTAAAATGAGCTGGACCATGTCACTTGCTACATTGGGATGGAGTAATATTAGCCTTCTCTCTACCGAGCAGTGACACGCTGACTATTCCTGCACTGTCTATACCCCAAATGGGAGCAGCAAAGGGACAACTGCTGCCATGGAAACCTCACCTGATGGCCTTTCTTAGTGGGCTCGTTCCTGCTTGAATGCGAGCTATCTCGACGCTGCACAATAAAGGGCTGATCAACCGTAAGCATAAAGCTTCCACACAAGATTGCTGATTACTAATGTTAATGAATGCCTTCAACATTGCAATTCTAGCAGTCATTATTCCTGTGCAACCTCATTATTAGATAAGCACCGGGGAGCATGCATTAAGATTTACTTAGGAGTGCAAATCTAGATCCAATTTAAGACCCTGTTATTGAACAGGTATAAAAAAATGGGTCGTTTAGATAAAAATAAGCTGAGGAGAAAAAGTTTAAGCTAAAACTGGACTGGCTACTTTTATGAAGATAAAATTAACCTCCCTGTGTTTTGGTTCCATGGCAGCCCATGTAGACAGAACTGTGTGCTTTCAAAGAGGAATGTGTTACAGGTTATTGAGCTCATTTATCCACTTTTTAGAATTGGTAAGAGAAGAAGAAATTGAACTATTCACATATTGTATTAAAATTAAAATGTCTGTTAAAAAAAGTGATTTTCAGAAATTGTCAACCAGCTGGTGTAGAAAGCAGAAAAAGCTATTTGAAAACACAATATTGCTTCTTTTTAAAAAATCTGTCAAAAAATTGACTTTGTAGCTGTTTTTCACTTCTAGTATACAGTAGATGTTGTATGTCTCTCCTATTAATGAGGAAGAAATGAAAACTGTGCAGAGAAGGTACCTGTACATTTTTTTTTTGTCTGTAGATCTTTTGCTAACGAGGCAAAGTAACTATGAAAAACTGTTGGAACCTTGTGGTTTATGTGAGCTCTACCTGTCGCTTTGAGTAATGCAGCTGTTACACCGACATGTGCAAAACTTATTCCTGGCAGAAGCAAGCTCAACACATGGATATAATGGTAGACACCCATGACACCTGAAAGGTTTTGCAATAGGAAACATGTTGCAGAAAATAGTTGCTGCTTCCTGACGGCTCCTTTCAGCTGCAGGAGTCTGAATATACTTGCACAGGCATCACAGCTTGGCGGCACGTTGTGGTCTGAACTCTGAGTCTCCACCCATTTCCTAGGCTGAGTCCTTCTTGAATGTGCAGCCAAACAACAATCAGTACTACGTGTTCTGGAAACAGGAACTACTAGATGAGGGGCTGTGTAACTTTTTGCGAGCAGTGAAGGAGAGGATACAGAATAATACTGCAGGTCAGAAAATGGCTGAAGAGTTCCCAATGCTCTTCCTCCTAACAGAAAAAACACTTCAACACAACTCAGAGGCAAGAAATTAAAATCTGACAATGGAAATATCTTTCTACATGATCCCTAATTAACTTCTGGAATGCTTTATGCTGTCTTTCAGTGACACATCACTAAAATCAAGATATTAAAAACAAAGATTGGATGTATATAAGTTTCCAAGTCTTTTTAGTCCAATACTCTTCTCTGGGCGGTATCATGCAACTCTGGCAAGCATCTTAAGTCAGGGACTGTACACGCAATAAGAATGTTTACAGTTAAGCTTAAGTTCAAAGAGTACAAAGTATATAAACCATTAAGACTGAAGGATCCAAGCATCTACTTTTTGACACAGGTTTTGGAAGAAAATGTTCCTTACAGGTGATTATTCCAAAATGGGATGCTAAATCTTCTCCTGAAGCATCTGTCATCAGCCACAGCTAGATCCTGGATACATGACTACTCTCTTCTACTATGGCAGCTTCTTTCTGGTTACTTCTTGCAGCAGCAAATCCTTTCCCCAATCTTCTTCTTTAGAAGTAACTAGAAAGAAGCTGCCATGGTTCAGGTTTCCAGTGACTGGCAGAAAGGATAGCTGAATCTTTGGTCCCAAACAAATCTTAGGCCAGTTCCAGTTGTGGCTACTCTTTACCAAACAGAAGAACATGAGCATTTTCTATGCTTTTATTTTGTGATTTTTTCTACCATCATGTTCTTCCTTTTCCACAGAAAATGGGAACTTTAACCACAACTATTAAATTGTGGAATGTCTCCCAAAGGAGGTGACAGGTTTACAGCAGCTGAGTCATTCAATCCTTGAATGAACAAATCATTTGTGGTTATAGAGTAAGGACCCAACTCCGTGCTTTTAGAGGCAGGAGCACAGTGACCCACACTAAATCTGTTCTACTTATGATTTCTAATACTGATTGATGTGAGGCACATTTTCATAAATCCTTATGACATTTTTCCTTTCCTTCTTGCCCCCCCAAAAACCCACACACATAGGACAGCTTGTTCTGCATGTATTCAGAATTGTTAAGATCTCAGCCACATTAAGATGCTGGGCTTCTTATAATACCAGCCAGCCAAGCCTAAGTCACCTACACTAGGAATGTACAGGGCTTGGAAATTTTTTTAGAGACTAAAAATCAGGTTCAATAAACAGTCATCATGTAGGAAGTAACAGAAATCATCCCGTCTTGTTCCAGTTTCTTATGCTGGATTCTTCTTCATTGATCTGAGTGGTGATCAACAATAGATGGGGTCACAGGACTGTGCTACTGGTATGGAGTGGCTTTTGCAGTTAGCAGAAAAGTCCTGGAAAACTGCAGATGCAAATAAAGTCACACACAAAACATGACACGGTGCTGGCATCCTCTGGAATGAACAAAGCTTAGCAAAAATTTGTGTTTACGCACAGGTAACTAGAATGACAGAAACTCCGCCGATTTGCTGCAAGGTGTTGTCATGTTTGGAAGTAATCTACTTTGATAAATAATATTTCATTTTAAATATAGTAATGGTTGCTATGTCTTCTTGAGCTATATTTTAAGGAGCTGCAGAAGCAAGTGAGAATGTATTATCCATGCATGTCATCTGTGATTGTACTGTTGCTTTGGCTGAAACATTTGAGGATGTGGAGGTGGAGAGGAGCCAGAATGTAACAGTCCATAATGGCTATGTCAGACCTAACAGGCTGAGGATCCATGCAGCATTCTCTCACTGAAAGCACTTCTGCTCTCCCACCCTCCTTCTGGGTCAGGTACAAGCGACGCCAATCTTCTCCTGGCCTATTTCTGCTGCTTCTACTTCTTCCTACTCTTTCCTGTTATAAGCAGCTCTGGCTCCAACTTTTTTCCTCCTCCTCTGCATTGTCTCATCTATCACCCACCTCTCCATCAGCCTTCCACTCTTGATTTCAAAGCCTGTCTCTCTCCCCCTCCCAGTTCTTCCCACTTACTTGCATGATTTCAGCTTTCAAGCTGCTGACCTGTGAGCTGCACATTTCCTTACCCATTTCTTTTTTAACCCATGGTTCTAGTTCATCTCTTTTACTCGCCTCAAGGACTTGTCACTTGTTTCTTCACCAACCACTGATTCCTCTGATCTCTATTGAATTTCTGTCCCCAGTGCTCAATTCCAAGAGCATTCATTTTCCCCCCCTATATACGGACCCTCAGCACTCCCTAGCACAGCCATGCTCTGTCTCTTCTGCTCCATCAGTACCAGCCATCTTGGAAATCCTTCTGGCTTCTCAAATCCTGTCCTTTATTGATATGGCTGTCAATTCCCATGAAGCTTCATGCTCTAACTTTCCACCCCTCTCTTACGAATGTCATGGCTTTTTCCAGCAGTTCACACCTTTATCCCTTTGCCAACATCTGCTCTGTCTGATACTCCTCTCCTTGTAGGGAGGATTGCTAGTGGAAATCCTACAGCATGGCTGACGGTATCTCTTAAGTTCATTCGAAATTCTCAAGTGTACATTCCTTTCTTAGATTCTTCTAAGAAGAATTCAGCAAATTACTCCATCTAAATGTCCTCCCTCAGCAACTCTACAGAACTCTCCTAAAGTAACCTTCATGTAACCTCTCCTAAGTAACCTTCATGTCACGCTTTTCTTTCAAATGAAAGTTTAAAGGTACCTGAGGTCTTTAAATAGATTTATGAAAGAATGAAAGAATGAATCAAGGCCGAGCTTGGCAGATGTGGAGGCAGCTCCTGGTGGATTTGAGACAGCAACAAGAGAGCAGATCAAGTCTTTTGCTCCCAAACACGTAGCCCAGCAGGACTAGAGCAGTGGAGTCAGGTTCTTAGGGGCTGTTTTTTTGGCATCCTCAAGCACTCAGAAACACAAGGAACAAGAAAACCATTCTAAATGAACGTATTTGTCTCTGGTTTAGGGACATATTAGGCTCTGATATTAGTTGCCATGAGGTCATTCTTTTTACAAGGAGCAACACATTTCTGGCTCTTTTCTGTTCCTTGACAACCAACTCCATACACCCATTGGCAGTATTTTCTGGTAGTACTGGCAAGCTCTTCGGTTTTCTTAGCACCATCTAGGTTTAACAATTCAATACAAACTGTGACCTTTTGAAGCTATGCTAAATAAAGCCAATCAGCCTTTCCTATCTTATCCCATGGCCTTGATCCTGAAAGTCCATGTATGGTCTGCGACAGGCAATGTGAGTCTGTGAATGCTCTGTCTGGGCACAATTCCTGGAGAGCAAGAGAGAGCTCCCTCTCACAGAGAGCACACGAGCTGTGTGTGCCTACTCAAAAGCTCTCAAACTGCAGGGAGAGAATGCAAAAAAAAAAAACCAAACCCAGAAAGAAAAACAGAAAAAGGCTTCAAGAGAGGATGTTTCTCAGATAGATAACGTCTCTGACTAATGCTCAGGGGATATCAAGTTATTTAGCTATGTTCTTCCAACTTCACTGATTCTATTTAGAATTGCTTGCCTATCTTCTCATTTATCAAATATATATAATAAAAGCTTGCTATTCCATCATCTCTATCTTTAAACATTTTAAGACACCTTTGCTTGTATTTCACTTGAAGAACTCGATTGTTCCAATTTTCTATTCCTATTGAATACTATTTCATGCATCTACTTGGATTTTGAGAAAACCCGAGTCACCACTGGAGGTCAGATCACAGTACAATAACTCACTGACCTGTCTTTATGCACCCTTCGGAAGAAGGTCGAGAAATATCACAGCTATGCATTATCCTATATGAGTTAAAAAAATAATTGCTTTCTCCTGAAGACATCACTATGTGCCTTTTTGCCTGAGGCTGTCCTTTTCTTACAATTACAAATATTATTCTTTTTTAAGTGGGATATGTATGCTTATAAAAGCAGAATGTGACTGTTGTTCTGGGACAGAACATCCCACTTCAGCTGGATTGCTAGCATTTTATGATCATTCAGTGTGTGTGGATGTGTATGAATAATGGCTTCTCTTTCATTGGACCGAAGGGGCAAGTTGCATAGTTGAAGCAGTATGACAGTACTGCCTTGAGCCCATGTTCCTCTCTCATTAGTTTTATTTCATTTGACTGGCAGAAGAAACAGTATTATGCACCATTTTGGAAAATATCCTCTTAGCTGAGGACAGGGTGTTGTGAGGTGAGAAGAATGAATATGAGAAGTAAACAGGGGACCATGAAATGCTTGCAGAAAGGATAAAGAATATATGGTGTCAAAGGAGCACTGTAAATAAATAAAAGGTTTAGTGAAAAATAAAATGCTAGAATGACCAAAGTAAATTAACTATGTCATGTCAGTCAGGTGTTTGAATAGAAACTGCCCAAAGACTTACTTAATGTTGTGTAAAAGAAGGGTTATTTCTGTTCTCATTTGATTTTTCACAAACATTTGCATTTTTTAAAACAAACTCCAGAGTGTTTGAATTACTGGCTTATTCTGTAATCAATTTTACAGAGAGAATTTATGAAATAATAAAGAAAAAAGACAGTGTTCTATCTTTTTGTGGCCACTGAAGTACTGATGCAGGAAATCATTTGCCTATCCTCAGTTTTATTTGATAGAACAAAAACCCTAAGCAATAAAACTAAGGTCCAAGAAAAACATTTAGCCCGAAAAAAGGTTGAAAAATGTACCCTTGGAAAGACCACTGCTTACATGGGATTGTTCAACAAATTCCTGTTGTGTGAGGTTTGGCATATCCTTTCTAAAAATATAAGCATCTGAGGGAAACCAGACAAAGCCCAGGTCTTGGACCAAACGAGGCATGCAGCGTGAATCTGTTAGCGATTATATCCATAATGAAATACGTGCCCAGATTTAGCAGCACAAAACCCCCAATACAACATGAAAACACAGAGTGTATGGCCCTTACCATAAAATATAGCCCACAGCGAAGGTGCACACTGCAGCCAGCCCACAGCTCCTGCTGGGATATTGATGATGTGTTGTTCTCATCTCGATTAATACAAAGGGCAAAACTGTTGTATGCTGAAAAAAACCAAAACAATCAGGTAATACAAATAATTCCCACTGCATTTCCATGCTAGTTCTACAATAAGAAACTTGCTCACAAAATCCTGAAGAAAATTTCTTAATGGTTAGAAAGACGAGATTAAATGATCCCGTAAGCAAAGCAATAACCCAACAGATTATCATTGCTATGACGTCCGATTGTTTGAGAGAGCAGAGGAAAACTGAGTGAGCAGAATGTGCTTTTCCTTTTGTCCAGGAATCCAAGGCAGACCGTGAGTAAAAAGGGGATGTGGTGTAAGAGGACACAGGTCCCCGCCCTGTTTGGCCTTTCAGTTGCTATATCACCTCAGTTATTATCTGGTTTTCAGGGAATCTAAGCAAAAACAATGCCAAATGAATGAATAAAAATGGAAGGATTTAATACTTCTGAGAATTAGGTTTAAATCTATCTCAGTCTGAGGACTTGAAAACAGGGGACGTATTATCAAATAGTAGCCTCAATACCTCTGTTCCTCCATCTATAAGAGAGAAGCAATTATCTTCTTAAGAAAAGTGTTGTAAATCTTAATTTGCTAGTTGTGTAAAATGGTTTTACATTCCCAAATGAAACATACGAAAGCCAAAGCTGTAAAAACCATTTTCAGCCACTTGTCTTTATTTAGCTGTGAAACTCCTTATTTTGTCATTTTTCCATACACATTTCCTACACTGCCCCTTCTGAGAAGGTCTGTTCATCCAATTAATGTCAGCATCATGAAAAACTACATCTAGCCTGCCCCCAACACTCCATGTCTAGATTTCAGAGTGCTGGCAGGCATGAAAATACACATAAGCAAAGAACAAATGTGCCAGGAATAAACCCCATGATTTCTGAATACACAGCTCACCTAGGACCGGCATTATTGGCAACTCCAGAAACACACCCTGCCTTGCCACCATGAGGCCATGTTAATGCTGGTGTGTAAGGGAATTACTTCAACTGAGAGCTTGGCTCTGGGGCTTGATGTGACTGTGAACTCTCCTGCCCAGTCCACAGGGAAGTCTGCAGGTGCAAGGATTGTAAGGGCAGTCTAAACCCTAATCCAGGTTCAATCCTTCTCCATGCACTTCATCACCAACTGGAGAAGAAGGTTGTGGTTTACATTGGCCACGTTCTGCCATCAGATGCACACACACACAGTTCAGGGGGAACCCAGAGGGCCAGATTTGTAAATTTGTAATAATTAGGCTGCAAGCCCACACCGATTTTCACCAACGTGAAAACAGGACAGGCACGCAGAAGAAATATCCTTGCGTGGATAACAAGTCCAAAAGAGACGAAACATAGTGGGTTCTGAGCCTTTAACAACTGTGGAGAAGGAAGAATTGTTTGAATGGGAAATGATAAGATAATGGAAATGCTCTGGCTCAGAGATGTAACATAATTTGAATCGGATAACTGCTCAGATTTTCAAGGCATTAGTAATTAATGACTAGCATTTGGAGAATGTCAGGTGGATAATACAGCAGTTAGGGGAGCTTTCAATTTCTTCTTCTTTTAACAACTTGTTCCACCCTCATCCCTTTAAATAGTATAAATCACCATCAAGGGAATGCGAAGATGTTTTACATGTGGTTGGCAATAGAGGTACCCACTGTTAGATGAGAGGTCTGTGATCTGTGTAGGACCTTCAGAGTCCATTAACGGGGGCTGACAGCAAAGCAAGCCCTGGAGATTCATCTGTCTGTCTTGCATTCGTATGGAAAAGGTCTTCAAAAAAAGATCAGTACCTCACCCTGCATAGCCCCCAAAGCAGGGTAGCTGAAGGCTGTGCAAACGTCTCCCTGCCCTGCCTCCATAACCTCTTCAGAGAAAAAAACAGAAGACAACAAACACTATTAACTCCAAACCCCACCCTTGACATTCCTTGTATGATGCATTCTTGTGATCCAGTCACTTAGTCTTAAGTTTTCACTATCTGGATGCTGGCTATAGAGCTTGCAAACTCTGTTTCTCCACTGAAATGTTTACTGCTTTAGATACTGCTTGTTGATGTGCTCTTCACTGATGATAACTCAACAGCTTGCCAATTAAAAAGCAGTTAAAATAATTTCAGTAATCAACCCTTAATCTACAGTCCTTTTCTCCCTTCCCTCCTCCCAGTTCCTGTGGTTATATAATAAAGTAGGTCATTATTTCCCTAAATTCTCCCTCTAAAGGTAAGGGAGGGTGGGGGGAAGAGGATAATGAGCTGTATCACTAAAAAGTTTGTGTACAAAATCCTGTTAAAAGTACAGTGCAATTAAAAGTTTAAGGAGAAAATCAGAGACGTGTATCTTTAATCTTAGTCTGCTATAGAAAATGTTGATGCTAGCTGCAAACACTGCAGTTTCACAAATCCAGGGTATGAACTTCGGTTTAAAATGTTCTAATGAAACTGCCACTCTAAAAAGCTGTTTCAGATGCTTTACCCAAACTACAATCACAAGAAATTTTTCCCTTCCTACATTTCAGCCCCTCCAAAACCTTAATTTAAAAAAACATGAAACTCTGTAGACAGGGATACCTTTTGACAAACAGTGCCAATTGACACTCTGGAGCTATAAATACCAGATTTGGATGAGACTGGCACCTGGACTGAAGCCTAGTGAAGGTGAGCAAAGGTCAGTGTGCTTGGATTGGGATCCATCAGGGCTAGGAAAGCTGCAGGCAGCCAGAAATTTCATACCCTCTAACGTTTTTGCCACCTGATTTCTGAATAAACTTGGGCCAATGTGAGGCTCAGAGAGAAAATACCATTGATGCTTCTTTAACCTGCTTGTTAAAGACCACACCATGCCGATCACTGATACCCAACTGGTATCTCTGGGACTGATCCCTTTTACTTACTGGCAGGCTAGAGACACATTTCTCACCTTATTCATCAAAGAGGCCTTACTTGAGAGAAGACTAAGGAATGAGGAAGTTCAGCTAACAAGGAGGTTTAGATGGTGAGGATGATTAGCTGCTGTGACACCTTTCCAGTAGTCATTATTTTGCACCTTTTAAAGTCTTTCAGAAAAAAACAAATTTGTAATTAGAGCAGAATAACGAGTACAGCGTTATAATAGTGGTACACTATACTAGCACAAGTAATCAACACTACATTGAGAAGGCACTTTGATTATGGACTAAGTATTTACTAGCAAAGCTGCATTTTTACCTGAACATCTTAGTCTGCTCCCACTGAGACCAGCTGCTCCTGCAACACAGTTTTGGCTGTGTGACCTTGCTGACACTAGAGACTTCTGCCGAGCAATGCTGCGGGTATGTCAAGGAGCACCATCTCCGTCAGCCCTGGGGTGACCGCAGGCTCTGCTGGGGCAGCAGCGAGGGAGCTAATGAGCCCTGTCATTAGCAGGAGCTCTTAGCTTGGTCTCAGTAACTACAACTACTTTGCCAGAAAACATACCCTGTCAGCTTCTCCTGCCACGACTGCGATGCTACCTGCCAAGGTGCCCTCATAGCCAAAAAGTCCTTTTTCTCCATAGTGCCAAGGCAGGGACCCTCAGACTCATTTTCAGCTCCTCTCTGAAGGATCTATCTGCCAAGACTACCTTGTGAGTTGAAGCATGGCCGCAAGCCCCCACTACCCAGCTGCAGCACTGCCCTGCTCAGAGCCCTTGTGCCCCATCACTGCCTGTCCCTGCAGCAGGAAAAGGAGCTTTGACAGATCTTTACGCTTGCTAGGTCTGCAAGGCTCTGCAGAGCAGCAACTTGTAATCTCCTCCCCATTTTGTGTCTATCACGTGGCACCGCTTCCCAAGATCCCATCACCTACAAGCAGGGAAGGATTTTGGCTTGCTGAATCTTCAACCGTTGGTGACAATGGATGAAAACAGAGAGAAACCAGCCTAACACGTGGAGCTTGGGTAGGATCTGCAGGAAACTTATCAAATGGAGAATTTGATCCAGAAAACACTCTGGAGACTGACTCCAAAGGAGCAACCTCTAACTGAATGCTGCAAAAAAAGCTACCCTGAGACCCGCAGGCAGATTAATTCCTACCCCAACTGCCATTGCTTTCTGAGAGAAACAATACTCTTTAAAAGATATTTTTAAAACACACACCACCTCCCACATGTACCTAATGACATCTGAGATTGGAAATTCTCATTACGAATAGGTAGCACATCTGTAGTGCCGGCTTGACAAGGTGAGCTTTGATGGAGGTCTGTGCTTCCTCATTTTAGGTGTGTGTTGCAACAGGTAGTTGGTAAAAAGATTTTATGCAAATTAGGTACATTAAGAACGACTTCTCTAAATAGTCTTTAGGCAAATTAAGTGCTCATTCTTGAAAACCTGATTATATATTTTATCTTCCAACCACTAAGTGCTGCTTTTTTTAACAATGTTTTCATCAATACCTAACTTAGCCTGTTCTCCTCCCTTAACTGTGTTTTAAAGGGAATGCTGAGGCTTTTTGACAGACTTGTGTATTGGTACCTTCTGTCCTTAGCATAAACATGGCAGTACTACCTTCCCAAGTCACCAAGTCCTGAGCTGCAGAGACTCTCCAGAACTACCTTTACAACAAGGAATTCAGTCTAAAAAATCATCTACTTTCTCAGATGCTCAGTACACAGAAGTTCTGCAGGCAGGGAGAAACCATTTGGGGATCACATAAACTGTAATTCACTTCCATCAAAAGAAGACTATGACTTGTTACTCAATTTGATCAGACTAAAAACTACAGGGTGTAAGACTTTTTTTAGCTCAATGAAGTACTGTGGACCTCTGTTGAGAGAGCTTCAGCATGACATTCAGCCCACGCTCTTTAGTGTCAGTGAAAGCCCAATGACAAGCAAGGACGCCTGGCAGCTTTGATGGGAGCCTCCTGGAAGTCCTGGTGCTCCCTGGAACAAGGAGGGTGCAGATGTGTCTTCACCCACAGAACTTGCGTAGCCCGGCAACTGGAGTTCTGCATCCCTCACCCAAAGCTGCATCTGCATCGAAGCCTCTGCCCTGGCAGGGGCAGCTTCGCCAACATCTGCTGGGGAAACTGCCCCGGAGCACACCATCACCCACGCCTGAGACTTTGGCCAGTACGAATTTGGGAGGGCCCCCTCTTTGAACCCTGCTGTACAAACTGCTGCATCTGCCGCCTGCCTCTGCTTTCTGTCTTTATAAATTCCGCCATAAAATTCAGTTTCCATCAGTAGGATGTTACTCTTCACATTTTTTTTTATGAACTCACAACCAGATTACACGTTGTTGAGCAGCTGCTGCACGTCAGAATGAGTGAAGCAATCTGTCTGCATCTTCTTCTTACCTCTTAGGGATTTGTGCAGCACCTTGAAAAGAGAGGCTTTACAGAATTGACCTATGCCCATTCCTCTTAATTTAAAATCGCTGTCAGGGTATTCACCTTAGAAAAGGTGAATTTTCTGCCTAAAATACCCTACAGTTATAGTCAGCGCCATTTGTAGAGTAATAGCAGTAATAAAGCTGTATTTTCTGCATGCTTCTAGCAGAGTAATGTGGAGAATGAGATCAGAAACTAGTAAAACAAGTGGCACGATTATGATTTACTTGTTGAGAAACTTCTGAGAAAAGAACAGCTGGCAAGAGAGTATTTATGTGTCATCTGAAGGATGATACCTTCCACCAAGGCAGCCTAATCCATAAAGAGAGCAGCAGGATATCAGAGCTGGGTGCATAATAAATTGGAATCCTTGAGTGAGTCTGAGCCCTTCTGAGACTGAAAGCGCTGGTAGCACTTTTTCTCTTACAAATGAGAAATTATGACTATTAACTGAGACACGCTGATGCACAGGATGTACTCTAAGGCAGCCACAGACAGCTCGTTAATTGTTATTGCAGGTTGGAGGGAGGAAGAAGCATTGCATGATCTAAACAAAGACCAATACCCTATAATGCCACAAAACACAGAAGAGCTAGAGATAATCATTTTCAATCAATATAAGAGTGCAGCGTTCTTTGAAAAGAAAATTAACACTCCCTCTTTAATATTACCCCCCTCTTTTTCTCTTTTCTATAGATAAATACAGTAGACATGGCATATCTGACTTCACAGGAATTTCATCACTTTCTCCCTGCATACCTAATGTTGATGGATTTGCTCTCACCGTTTCTGACAAATGCTGTACATACTATATATTGAAATAGCAGTGTCAATCTGATCTCACTCCTATGAGTGTACTAGTGTCAGGAAGGTTATATATAGGTGCTTATCTATAGAATTTCCACAGTGCAGATCACTAAAGCACTTCAGCACCTCAAAAGAGTTGCTAAACATACCCTCGCAGCAACTCTGATCTGTAGGGGCAGGATATCCTATCCTCATTTTGCAAGAGGGCAAGGTGGAGATTGGATGCTTCACTCAAGGTCACACAGGGTAGCTATGGAGGAATGGAGAACCACATCGTATTTCTAAGTTCCATTCCTGGGTGTCAGCCTATGATGAGCAAGCACATAAAAAGAAGTAGCAGAAATTTGGTATGCAAGCCAATCTGTTCATTCAAGTTTATAGCTCTGAGACATCTTGACCCTTTCAGCATCTCTTGGCTGTCACCTTGATCGACCCTTTGTCCTGGTTCTCCTCTGCTTTTGGACGCTTCTTCAGTTGTCTCCTTCTGAGCTCTCTGTCTCTTTCCCATCTCAGCTCTCGCTGCTTCAAGCTGCTTCCTTGCATCCTACCAGCCCAAGAGACCCCTGTGTGCCCTTCTGGCCCTGATTCGGCAGCTCCCAGGGTGATGCATCCTCACTTCTGTCTTGGCCTCTTTCAGTCACAACAGGGTCTCCCTTCATACCCATCAGGATGTTTGGCAGGCACAGACAATGCCTTAACTTGACACATTGAAATCTTGGTCACTTGGACTTGAAACATGGTGATGGCTGGGATGGGATGGGACAGGACATGGCACACCTGGTATATCAAAACTGTGAGAAGAACAGTGCCACACTGACAAAGGGAACATCACTTGCTACATGTTTAATTTTCTTTAACTTTGTATAATACAATAGAATCTACTTTTAATGCATGTCATGTACCAGGATGTCATAAACACATGCAAAGTGCAATGTCACATAAGTCACTTCTCTCCTTTTCCTGGGATCCCTTAGACAGGCTTACTGTTCCTTCCATGCTGTGCTCAAACTCCCCAGCCAGCTCCCAACAGCATGCACTGCACTAACTTCAGGAGACTTTTAAAATACAAAGGAATCATCAAAGCTCAGGTTCTGTGCATTCAGCCTCAGCTGAGCAAACCGTGCGAACCCCAGTTTACTTTCAAGCTCCTTACTTTTTGCCACCAACAACATGGAACATGCACACACATACATTCTGTGCAAGGATCACTTGTTAATCACGATGTTATGCAAAGTAATTTTTCTACGTATTTTATTCAGATAATTTGCCTCTTACTAGTTAAACCACTTGCCTGAGAAATTTTTAAATTGCTATTTGCAAAAAGGTATATCTAGGCAACAAAATATATTCTTGTCTTTTACAATTATCCTTAAAATCAATGTTTATACACACACACACTCTTATAAGTATCACTGAGATTTAATTTGCATGAATGAATGTTGACTTTTATTCAGGTCATGCTGAAAAAGTGCTAGTAAAGTCATTCAGTCTCATGTATTCCTAGCACAAAAATCACTAAAGAAAACTTGCAGATGTATTTCAGCAATGGTTTAAAGCAATTTCACTCCAAAATAGTATTCCTCTCCTTGAAAAGCCAAATTCTCATATACCATGAGTCTAATTGCACAGGCCTCAAAAGGAAAAAATAATCTGTATCAATGTGTTTTCCAAATCTCTTTAACTGACTTGAAAAGTTTATCTGTACATAAAATGTGCCATGTTAAATTCTAATGTCTGGCAATCTCCCAGGGCTAGCACTAAGGCTTTCACAGAAGGATATTTTTGGCTTCATGATAGCCAAAGTATCCTCTTTCTAACCCGAAGACATTGGCCTCTGAATCTGTCACGAGTCCAGGACTGAATACTGCTTGTCCCTGGCTTTGGGCCAGTGCAATTTTGGGAAAGAAATTCCACATTTGGGAAAATCAAGAAACCATTGTTTGGCAGTTTCTTTTTCAAATGATGGCTCTTTGATGCTATTGAGAAATTTAAAATCTTGGAAGTGGTTACTGAGGAGCTGGATTTATTGGGTGTTGTGCAGGTGAAGTAGCCAAAGGTCAAACTCTGGTCTATCACATGGTGACTGCAACTATCTGCAACTTGGCTCAAACAATTTATCTCACAGACAGCATCATTACCTTAATTTAATTATTTCTATTATACATGTAAACTCCTTTAATAAGTAATTCTAGAGGATGTAACCTCCTAAGATTTTTTGTTCTCAGATTACAGAAAGCAGTAGCAGACTACCGTGGTGTCACTACTGCACCCAGCCATCTGTCTGTAACCAGCTTTGCCTGGTGTGCATCGCCCTGTGCCTTCTAAATACCGTGTTCTCCCTGGTGAGCCAGAGGTGCGTGAGGGAAGAGCTTCTCAAGCAAGAGCGCTCATGTCCCTGTCCAAAGCGCTGCACCAGCATCAGCTCCGCGCTCCTCTAGCCTGCACAACAGTGCAGGGCCGAGCCGCGCTGCTGCAGCTGCTGCTGAGCGACCTGAGGATGGGTGGCAAGCCGCGGCCGGGCACCAAAGCAGCTCTTGGCTCTGCGCTTGGCTCTTCTGATGACACCTGCTGCAGGAGAATACAGATGCTGTTGGTCTTGCACTCTGTGTTCAGGAGGCAGAAGCCAGGCCCGGGTCTAGAGTAGAGGCACCACAGGGTTAGTAAGACCTGGAGTAATGGGCTTCCAGTGGGTGAGTAGGGCCCTAGCAGGTGCTGGGGTGCAGGGAAGGGAGGGTACGTGATGGGGACGCAGGGAAGGCAGGAGGCATGGGCTGGGGTCCTGCATTTGCCGACAGGCAGGTGTGGCTGGAAGACTTGTAGAGGAGAATGAGTTTGTGCAGGAAGGCAGGGGAAGAAAAATGGAGGTGTAGCCCTGCTTGTGTGTGTCCTAGAGCTGCTTCTCCTCTGCAAAGAAGGCACAAAAGCAAACAAGCCTGGGGAACATCTTGAACTGAAGTCTTCTGTCATGAAAACACAGTCACATTCCCTACTTGTTTTACCCACTATATGACACACTTTATTTAGGAGAATCATTTCGCTCCAAATGCAATTAGTTCTAAATGCTATTGTTCATGTTAAAACAATTGTTATTTTGATTGATAGTAAAAGCCTACACACTATAGTAAAGGCAGCAATGTCGGACACAAAGACATTACAAAATCTATAACCTGACCCTTTAAAACTCGACTTGAACCATCAGATTTGACTTATGAGACTAGTTACAACAGTGCTTCATGCAAAAAGCATTAGGTTAATGCTAGATCAGGCAAAGTTGCCAAACACACCCTGGCATAATTATTCAAGAATATTTCAAAAATAGATTGCCTCCAAGAGGTTATTGATTTCCTGTCACGACACGTTTTCCTCATGAGGTGCTACAATGCTATGTATCTGAGATGTGCTGGCGTGTATTTTTCAGTGACTAAGCCTTGATCTATCTTCCTGGATTCCTGCCACTGGTGCACTGACATCTGCAACTACTCATGTTTGACAGTCTCATGCATGAGCTATGTGGCTTCCAACTTGGATAGGATTAGTATAGGAGTCTTTCTGAAGACTTCAAATGTAATTCAAAGCAGATAAATACAAGGGTCTCGAGAGGGTGGCATACCTTTTACAAATGGAATCAGACTAAATCACGCATATACATGCTCAGACTGATCAAGATCTCAGTGTTAAGCAGCATAGTATGCAGGAAGGTGTTTGTCCTTGTTCTTAAATGTGCATGAATTCTGATAACGTCACATCTTTCTAAAATCCAAATATGCTGCATGGCTAAAGTGCTGTTTAGACAAGCATGAAAAGGTACAGATTTGGGGAGAAGGCTGGGTGAAGAGGAACGTATTCAGAGACTGGCAGGTGTTTTGCCTTTCATCCATGCTTGAACTAAGGCATTCAAGTCTTCTGCGAATCATCCTTGCCAAGTGATGAGAGCTGAAGACAAACTATCCATCACATAACTCAAGATTATACTATTACAGGGTCAAACGTCAGCAAGTTAGAAACGATGTTTTCTTTTAGAGCAAAATTCAACCACATTCCTTACATAGAACACACTTCTATTTACCTGCTTTTCTTGGTAAATGTGGACATTGATATCGCAATCTGTAAATGTATTTCTGTACATATTTACTGAACACTGTAAAAGAGAGGATGTAAATAAAACTGATGTTAATACTGCTGCAGAGAGTTTATCTTTCGCATTTCCTTACTTTTTTAGACTTTGAACTCTGCAAACATAACTAATCTTGCTTTAATGCAGATAGTGCAGAGCTCAATACATCTTTTAATGGAAAACGGCCTGCTATTTCCTGCTGTCCTGCACTGCAATGATGGGCAATATATGGCCATCATAAGTGAGACTGAACATATGTGATATCAAAAGGCTCCAAGATGATCGGATGGCAGTGGAGCTGTAATACCCATAGTACTAAAACTACGAGCTCCTCTGGGTTGTCTCACAGAGTCTGGCCTCATTTTTTATATTCAGTTTAACCTTGATATGCCTGTCTATCTACCAGCTCTGTCCGCAGCCAGGCTGATCTCACTGAGCTATCAGTGACCTGCACAGCTTTTCTATTTCAGATGTGAAAAAGGAAGAAGAGCTGGAGATGAGATGTGAGTCTTCTTACTACATGGCAGCATTTTTCCTAGCAAGGAGGAGGGCAGCAGCGCTGACTGGGAGAGTAGACTGGGATGCAAGTGGTAGCTGTAATATTGTTCTGTTTCAACTAAAATACTCAAGTGTGACTAAAAGTGCAAGATTTGCAGAGTAAACCCTTACAAAGAAGATCACTACAAATGTGTCACGGAAGAGGGATAACAGTGATTCCGAGCTGTCTGAGACTATGTGATTGACAGAGGCCTTATAACGGAGAATGGCATCTGTTGGGAAGGGGAAAATACACATTAATTAAGAGCACTGCAACTCTACAGCAGTGATATTTTCCACTGGGAGGGAGCAACCTCATTGCTAAGGGAGAGACTAGAGAACCACCACAAGTGATGGGGATCTTATTAATGTATATAAATATCTGACGGGTGGGTGTCAAGATGAAGGGGACAATCTCTTCTCAGTGGTGCCCAGCAACAGAACAGGAAATAATGGATTAGAACATAGGGAGTTCCACCTCAACACGAGGAGAAACTTCTTTACTGTGAGGGTGACAGAGCACTGGCACAGGCTGCCCAGAGAGGTTGTGGAGTCTCCTTCCCTGGTGACTCTCAAAACCCACCTGGACGCGTTCCTGTGTGGCTGCCCTAGGGGATCCTGCTCTGGCAGGGGGGTTGGGCTAGATGATCTTCTGAGGTCCCTTCCAACCCCAGACATTCTATGATTCTGTGATTCTAGGTGCCCCTGGCTGGAGTGCAGGTGTGGGAGCTGGCATGGTGGCCTAGGTGGGCACAGGAAGATGGATAAGAAAAGGAGACCTTTTGAAAACAGCAGATGAACTACGAAAGGCTGGTTAGGGCTTCCATCTTCACAACTGGGTTTGCAGACACTTCAGCTGTGCTGGCTGACAGACAGACTTGCTCAGATTTGGGTTTGCCCCAAGCCAGGACAACGAGGCATGAGGAGCCCAGGGTGGAGACAGTGAGGACAGCAGCTACTCTCTCAGGCCTGAGAAGCAGGACTGAGCATTGCAAAAGTGTGCCAGAAGGAGGAGAGATTTATGTAACACTGTTGGTTTATTCATCATGGGCTTCCCCACGGTATTTTTTTTTTCCCACCAATAAGGTTGCCTTTGCTTTAAACCCTGGAGCCACTGCCAGCAAGCAGTTCAGCGCTGCTGCTTAAGGGCACCCACATGTGTGATTCACTTCTGCAGGTTTCCAGGCAGGCCTTGTGCCAGCGTTGCCTCCAGTGACCAAACCCGGCCTGTTTGACTGGCAGCAGCGCTGGGTGGAGAGGGCACATATTGTACACCCACGCCAGACCCCGACCTCGGCCCTCTTGTTTCTCCCCCGCTGCTGCTGTAGTGCAGTCCCTAGCAGATTACTAAACTTGGTACTGGCATTTCTACTACCTCGTAGTAGACTAGTGTTAGTATTTTCATTACTTGACCTATTGGCCCACCCTACTGAGCAGTCTTCTTTAGCCCTATCATCAACTTCTGAATGCTTTCCACTACTGAACAAAATTAAAACATAAGGAGAAGCTTGCTGTACTGATGCCATGTCCAAGAGCAGCAGAACCACTACAAAAAGACATGGAACTATATTATGGCCCTTAGATAAATCCTAAACTTTGAACAGCTGTCTAAAGTACGTTCTCCAGCACATGACACTGCTTTCTCATCTCAGGAGCATCAGTTACGATTTTTCCATTTTACTGCAAATAAAAAAAAGAGCAAAATTAAACCAACCTCTCGGACTTTTTAGCAAACTGAGACAAAAAAGTACATTAAGAGACCCTTGATAACCCAGAGTCACTATGGGGTCAGCAGGGATTACCACAGTATGATTCGCTGTGTTGGTGGTATATCACTAGTCTTATTAATAATTAAATAACTTCTGACTGTCAGTATGCTTTATAAAAACTCCAGTTAACCCTTTACAACATATTTGTGAGACAGCATGAAAAAAAAATAAAAGCACTTAATCAGTAAAGAAATGCACACAAAGAAAGAAAAAGCAGCTTGTCTAAACCATGGTGGTAGACAATCAGTGATAGATTTTGTACCGGAATGCGGGTGTTGGCGATGCCTTCGCCTGGGCTCAGCCCACGTCACCACGCTGCTCCCCTGTCAGGCGGTCAGAGTCGGAACAGTGCTGGTAGGAAGTCCACAGGTACTCAGGGGCTTCAAAGCACTTGCCTCATATGTTCATGGCAGCAGAAGAAAAGCACGTGGATAAACGGCAGTAGTTTAGGCACCCAATCAAAGCAGATCATTTCAAAACTTTTTATTAAATGTGAGCCCATCTGCCTCTCTCAATGTCAGTGTCGACATGCTAGAGGGAATACAAAAGGGCTGGAGGAATACTTGGGCTATTGCCTATGAAATCTATTCTTGTTCTGACCCCTATCTGCTGTTGAAAGCAGAGAGCAACTGAGGGCTTAAAACTAATGGACTTCAGCTTCATGGCAACTTTAGATAGGGCCCATGAATTTGAGCCCAGGATTAGAGCATGCATCCCAGTAACTCTTACAGTTGAGACTCAATGATTCGTGGCATGCCTTCAAGTTAGGCATATCTGGGGAAGCAGAAAGGCTGCAGTAGTACATTAGGAAGCCAGGAACATCAAAAGAATATTTGGGAAGGAGCTTCTCTACTGCTTCTATCTCCTCTTCCCAGGAAAAATCAGCAACACATTAAGAAAGAACCACAAGCCTAAAGAAGCTAACAGAAACTGCACTTTGGTCTCCTCCTTCGGTCTGCTTTTAGATGGGATCAAGGGGCTGAAATGACTCTGGCAACGTTAGTGGACGATCTCGTGGTGGCTACGGACATACTACAAACCTCTATGCCACAACCACTGTCTAAACAAATACTCACTCCACCCCTTCCACAGAACAGCTGGGAACGTGGCAAACACCAGCCAGCCTCTCGCACTCCTGTAAAGCAGGGAAGCACTGTCAGTGTGTTAAAAACAACTGAGTTACCAAAACTAAATTATTTGCACACAGTACGTAAGTAGCAGCACTAAGAACTGCGCCTTGATCCTTGAGGAAACCTTCTCTACCAATCCTTCTCCTCTACTGGTAGTCGAGACACAAGCTCCTTCCCCTAGGCAGGAGCCTCTCCCTCAGTGATGGGGGCAACGTGCTGGCGGTGAGCCATGGGGATGCTTGGCTGAGCCTCGCTGCACAGCCAAGTGCTGATGACAGAGGAGCAGCTGCAACCACGTCCTTCACCCAAGAAGGACGTGAAGAGCTCTCTACTGTGCTTCCTCAGTGTACTTCACAGATGATGGACTGCTTTGGCCAAAAAGAGGACAAGCCTTCTGCATCTGACCTGCATCAGGCCAGCAGCTCCTCTAGCAGGTAAATCCTTGTCTGAGAGTTGAGAATTGCAGATATGGTATTAAATCAATTGTTTACAGCTGCTTTTGTGGGTTAATACAAAAATATTTTATTTTTGAGAAATGAAAGCAATGTGGATTTAGGCTTTGTTTTAATCTTTAAAGAAAAAAGCAATTCTAGTGCTTCCCCTTAAAAATAAAAAATAATTGAAGTCTATTTGATTCAATCTGACAAGCCACTTTTCAATGAAAAGTAGTCTTAATTTAATATGTGACTAGCTCTAATGATAAAGTAATTGATGGGTGATGTTGAAAAAATGTCCCAATGTCTACTAGAATTCCTTTGAGAAGAGCAGATGCATCTAAAGGGACTGAAATGTAGTTGAAATAGGAGAAAATATTTGGAAGATTTTGCTAAAAGTAATTTTTCAGCAGGGACATTAGCACTCTATTTGTCAAAGCATTCAGAAAGCTCCTTAATTCTGTTGAACTCATTACCAATGCTGCTGCCTATGTTGGGACAGCAATAATCTTCTATTTAATAGGAAGCCACATTCTTTCATTTTGGGTGAGGATTTGCAAATGGCAGCCTATTCATTCATTTATCAATTCCAGATGTATTTAATAGTCTTTCAAACTGGAAGTGGGAAAACAAAAATTGGATTAACTGTAATACGGCAACAGCCTTCAGTGCATTATACCATGCTTTCTGCCCTCTAAGGACTCCTAAATCACTCCAACTACCATTTTGGTGCCTTGGTTGTATTGAGAGAGGGAAATCTCCAGCCCTGACTTCATTCGGGATGAACCACCACTACCTGAAGTGTTCCTGTCTTTCCTGTTCCTGTTCTTCCTATCTTTCACTTGTCTTTTCTCTGTAAAATCTCTCTTTCTCTTTTTGCTTCCAGTCTCACATTGTCCGGATGCTGCCCTGCTCCTCCATTCTCTCTCCCCTTCTCTATGGCGTGAAGACGGGCTACTCATGGAAGCAGGAGGAGAAAAAGCATTCTTCATTAAGATACTCAAGCTCAAAAAGTGGAGTAGGAGGAAAGTAAATGAACCACATCACTAGTATTTTTATTACTGTGAAAGGCAGTATTTTATCAGTCTTGCATGGATATTAAAAAAAAGACAAAGGAAGCAGCAGTGGCAAAAGACAAACCAACCAAGCACCCAGAGCTTAGAGAACATAAAGCGGGGAGGCAAAGTGCAGAAGCCACTAGAGACAAGACACTGCACATCACAAGTGCCAGTTCTTGCTATTAGTACGGCACAAACTATTCACGCTCCTTCTCGGTGAGAGATGGGCAACTTACCTTGAATCCTGAGCGGGCGTGCGAGGCGAAAGCATGCAGATAGACATAACGGAGCAGATGGAGAACTTATGAGTCAAAGCATGGTCTGTAAACAGACGTTACGGAAGAGGATAGGTGGAAGAAGACTTTTTTATTAAGTGCTCTTAGCAATTCCTTAGGAACCTATTCCTTTAGCATAAGGAAACAGCCCTTTTTGTAAGGAACTGAAAAATATTTGTTTTACTGATTGCTTTGGTAGAGATGTAAGTTTTGGGAATCTGAACTATAAGATGAAAGCTCAGCACTGCTAATGATATTTGCGTAGGATGTATGTATCTTAGCCTGGAGGCTGACACAGGCTGAATATGTAACATACAAACTGCATATTTCAGAGAGCAGATATACTGCTTTCCAGCATTTTCTCATTTCCGTTCTCAGTTCTTCATTCTTTCTTAATATCGTTTTAAGAAAGAATGAAAGATGAGGAAAGTCTCTGGATATCAATTTTTTTTTTTGCATTTGCTGACTTAAAAAAGGGAAAATCATGGCAAGAAGGATAAAATGGGAGGAAGAAAACCCATAATGGTAAAATTTCAAACTACCTAAGTTTAAGTTCAGATGAAAAAAATGGATTTTGAAAACAATTATGAAAAAGAAGGTTCTACCTAAAGAAAAAGGTTTACTTTCTGTTGGAAATAGCATGTAATTATTCTAGTCAGCTTTTGATACCTTCCACTTATAAAATGCTGATCAGTACAAAATTTTAGAATTCATTACAAGTTACATAACGTACCTTAATTATGCACCATACTAATGCACTTTAATAATAGATACATTAATATATCTTGTATATATCCATAAAGCTCCTACTAATTTAAATCTAATATATCAGCAATCCTAAAATGTCATGCACCTGCAAAATATCATACTTTGTTGTTTTCACCATAAGCACATATGTATGAGAGCTATATGAATCTTCCTAAGATCCTGATGAAGTATTTTGACTTCTTCAGGTACACCACCTTTTCATAGCATGTTCATAAAAAGATCTGCTGCAAGTTTTTCTTAAAGCCTACATGCAACCAACCAGCAAATATATGTCTCCTGGCAGGTCAATTATTCTCAAGGTTTCTACTCAAAGATGAAGTTGCCTGAGACTTGGTCTCCTTTTCCACCTCTCTCTACATCAAGTTAGATTTCTGATGTTTGCTTGCTGAAAGCATGTCTTAATTCAGAGGTAATGTTGCTATATTTTACCTGCCTAAAGAATGGCCACCAAAGAGGGCTTGTTTTATTCCCCTCAAACTTTTTTGCCATAATATCATATTGCACTTTACATAATCACAGAATGTCAGGGGTTGGAAGGGACCTCAAAAGATCATCTAGTCCAGCCCTCCTGCCAGAGCAGGATCACCTACAGTAGGTCACATAGGAACACGTCAAGGTGGGTTTTGAATGTCTCCAGAGAAGGAGACTCCACAACCTCCCTGGGCAGCCTGTGCCAGTGCTCTGTCACCCTCACAGCAAAAAAGTTTTTCCTCATATTTTTGTGCAACCTCCAGGTTGTATCCATTGCCCCTTGTACTATCATTGGATATCACTGAGAAGAACGTGGCTCCGTCCTCCTGACACTCATCCCTCAGTTTCCCCCTTTCCAAGCCAAAGAGACCCAGCTCCTTCAGCCTTTCCTCATAAGGGAGATGTTCCATTCCATCATCTCTGTGGCTCTGCACTGGACTCTCTCAAGTAGTTCCCTGACCCTCTTGAGCTGAGGGGCCCAGAACTGGACACAATATTCCAGATGTGGCCTCACCAGGGCAGAGTAGAGGGGCAGGAGGACCTCTCTCGACCTACTAGCTACTCCCTTTCTAAGACACCCCAGGATGCCATTGGCCTTCTTGGCCACGAGGGCACATTGCTGGCTCATGGTCATCCTGCTGTCCACCAGGATCCCCAGGTCCCTTTCCCCTACGCTGCTCTCCAACAGGTCAGTCCCCAACCTGTACTGGCACATGGGGTTGTTCTTTCCTAGGTGCAAGAATCTGCACTTGCCCTTGTTGAATTTCATAAAATTTTCCCTGCCCAACTCTCCAGCCTGTCTAGGTCTCGCTGAATGGCAACACAGCCTTCCGGTGTGTCAGCCACTTCTCCCACTTTAGTGGCATCAGCAAATTTGCACTCTGTTCCCTTATCCAGGTCGCTCATGAATATATTGAATAGTACTGGTCCCAGTACCAACCCCTGAGGGCCTCCACTAGATACAGGCCTCCAACTAGTCTCTGTCCCATTGACCACAACTGGCTTCTTTCATTCAACCAGTTCACCACCCACCTCACTACCCAATCATCCAGACCACACTTCCTCAGTTTAGCTACGACGATGCTGTGGTGACAGTGTCATGATAGTCCACATACAAATGGAAATGATATTGCCACTTCTGTATCTTAAATAATCTTTTTCCAATGATTGGATTACCTAAAACTGCTTAGATAACCTTGGTGCAGTTTAGACACAGAAGAGAATTTAGCATAACCAGTGTTTTTTGCCAAATGTTATTTTTTAACACTTCCTCCTATGAATCCTAAACTACTTTTTGTTATTCATCTCACTAACCATTCATGGATGAATGGCAATTGCTGAATGTCTTAGAAACAACACCTTGAAAATGTCATTCAAATCAATTTTTCAACAGCATGAGAGGCTAGGAGGTAATTCACACTTCTTTTATAATAATATTCTATAAGAGGTACTGTAGTCATCTGCCTTCCCGCCACCCCCTCCAAAAGTAGAGGATTATAAATTCACTCTGATCTAGTGCAGCCAAATGTACCAGGCAGAGAAAAACAGTGCAGACAGAATATGCTATTAGGACTGGTAAATTTTGAGAACAGCCACCCTCGTTACTGCCCTAAAACTAACCTGTTCCTCCCAGCTCAGCAAAAGCAGGGGGGAAGAATTCTGCAACGCAAATGCAGAAAACGTCCTTCCTTCTGTAAAGAGTATTTACCCATGGTCAGCAACTTTAAAAGCATCCAAGCCCTGCATCTTGAACACTGTCTCCTTCTGGTAAGGAGAGCTCCGAACTCCGCTTTGGCCTCCTAAATATCAGCTACTTACTAATACCCACAGAGTCCCTCTTCCTGAAGTGGTGTACACACCCTAGGGGTTCACTGAACCTCTCCTCATCCTCAGATGCCAAGACAGCATTATTCCAGCATTTGCTCATACCTCCCATGACTTAAGTTCCTTTGTCTCAGCTTTGGGGCTTGAGTTTCTGCTTGAGTTGCAGCCACTGAATGAGGAGATATCAGCTAAGAAGTTCATACCCCAAGATCCATCCCACATGTGACACGTGAGATCAGTTTCTGCTGTTGTCACCATGTCCCCAGAGCACGCTAAACCAAAGCAGATTTCAACCATGGCGGAGGAATGCATGAAGCAACCAAAGACAAACGACCTCTTTTCAAAGTCTGCCTGTATCACTGCAAGCAGATGTAAAAAAGCACCAGCACTGCTATTGCTAAGCTAATTTCCACAGTTTATTCTGCCTACACAAAGACTAAGTCAAAGGAATAATAAAAAAAAGGAGATGCTGCCTCTTTCTGCTAATCATACATGCAGACCAGGCATCTTCCTGTAAGTCAGTTCCTTTCTGGCAAAACCTCTGATAAATCTTACAGCTAAGGGTGAATCCACTTTTTAGCATAACATTTGAACCTAATCTTATTGCTTCTGGTGACTTCATATGAAGGATGCTGGCACCACACAGTCAAGGACACCATAGCTCAAACTCTTCTCAAGGTGGACACCGCATAATTTCTCATTTAATGTACAGAACCGCATGCACTTGCTGTGAGCCTCAGCCTTACAGCACTGCTGGGGAGGCTGCTGTATTTGAGGCCTTCTCCAGCTCTCCTGGTCAGTACAGTTCTGTCAGTCTGACTGGTGCCTCATGGAGGAAAAGTTTTCTTTTCCCTGCCATCACAACTGGAAGCAACAAAGCTGACTTACAGGCGAAAACCACCCTAACCCATTTCAATCCTTCTGGTTTTCCTCTTCCAGGACAATTCCCACAGTCTCCATCATGGGGCTGAGGAGCTCACCTCATGCTCACCTCGTAAGATACCCTCTTCCCCGCAGCTCATCTGCAAGCGCTGCTGAGCACGACCACCACTCTGTGCGGCACCTCCCACCTCCTACGGTGCCCGGGCTGCTGCAGGGTCAAACAGGTCCCTCAGGTAGGTCAGGGTAGCTGCAGAGACTGCCCAG
Source organism: Apaloderma vittatum (assembly GCF_000703405.1). Classification (NCBI taxonomy): domain Eukaryota; kingdom Metazoa; phylum Chordata; class Aves; order Trogoniformes; family Trogonidae; genus Apaloderma; species Apaloderma vittatum. Next base: position 47,922 of record NW_009733760.1, read on the forward strand.
TCTGCAAGTCAAGCTGTGATGTCTCAGGAATAAAGTGAATTCCACATGTTATTTACAGGTTTGGACCTTCTCATTCTTAAAGGATTTGAAGACTTAACCTCCCTGTGGTGCTTCCTAGCAGCACTGCAGCTATTGAGATGCTTGTGCATCATCTGTCTGTCCCATCGGAGAACATTTCCTGTTAACAAAATTTTTGGCACGGCTGCTTCTTTCTGTGCAGGGAGCAGAAAGTCAATGCACATATTAGCGATCAATTTTCTAAGAAGTACCCCACAAATCAGGTCTCCTCTCTGTCCGTTTGCCTTCACATTTTTGCTGGAGCCTCTATAATTAATTTAAACAGATACAAGCGCTTCTCCTCCTCTCCTTTTTGATGCGAGCTGTTCCAACAGACTGTGCAGCGAAGCTGCAGCAATTTCAAAGGCTTCCGCTCCTTGCGCAGAAGGGAGCAGCTGCAGGAATAGCTTTTTGAAGAGGAAATGGCACCCAATGGGACTGGCAGGCAGCTCCGAGCTGAGCTCAAACAGCCCCCAAAGTCCTTGGGAGCATCTGAGGACATCAAAAGAGGAAAGATCTAGGCTGGGAGAAGCTTGAAGAATTAATTTAAAAGACTTCCCCCCCATCCCTGGAGCTTTCTTGTGTGTAAGCAGCAGGGTCTGAGAGGGAGAGTCTTCCTCACTTTTGGTTCAGATGATCTTACTTTTAATGAAAGGCTGGAAATAAGCCTGAACACCAGGGGTGGTTGCATTTATGGATTGTTCATTTATTAAACTATAAATGTATACATGCATATGCAAACACAAACATAGGTATTAAAAATCTGTATTCCTGTATATTATTAAAAAGCAACTATATTTCTATTAATATAAAAAGCAGGCTACTGTATTTCAAAGCAACCATAAACCACTCACAGGACTTCATGCTTGTTTAACTGGTTAACTGATGGACTCTCTGATGTGATTTATCTCCATGAAATGGTACTTTTTATGATCATTGCAAATATATTCCTTTGTTATTTACAGCACAGTACACATTTTCCTATTATCCTATTTAAGTGATTTATAGGAAATTCAATAGACAAAAAAAGAAATCTTTGTTTCATACATACGAATTTGTGCACAAGTACACACGTATTCTTTCAGTGCCTGTAGTGTGTAACATCACTGACTTAAGGCTGAACTTCAAAACTGATGGAAGCTTCTTTGCTGGCTTCAGACCTGACAGGATTGTATTCAGTAAAGTCCTATGGCCTGCGCTGCTCCTGCAGGACTAGCCCAGCTGAGGAGTAGTTCAAACACGAGTTGATTTTTAGTGGTGGGCCCACAACAACACTATTGAGACCAAATGCATGTTCTTTTCTGAAAGGTGCGTGCTTCCCTACTTACTTATGTATAAATAGATGCCATTTTACTACATTCTGCTACTGCGCATAACCAACATGTTCTCTAGAAAAAGAACTGACACAACACATCCTGCAAATGCCTCTTCTTTGTCAGATTGCAGTAATTATACACCCACTGCATCAAACTTCTCCATCTTCATCCTCCAAACTAGCAAACTCTGCCTTTTCCCATGAATTTCACTCTCTCCACTTTTGATTTTTGATTTTGGAAGAATTTAAGTTCATGGACATACACGCCTGAGTTAAGTGGTGCACAGACCTGCTGTGTGTGCCTATTTCTGCCCACACTTCTGCACATCCACTGGCAAAGATATGGAAAGCCTTTTTTCGGAGACTTTTTTCTGAGATCGAGCTGAGTTTGGCAGGACAATCCTGCATCCTGGCAGGAACTGCCCACCAACAATTTTACTCTATAAACATCTTTTCTTTGCTATTACCACTGTGCCCTGTTGTTCTGATATCACCTAACAAGTTATGGTAAAGCATTATATTCTGATTTTTATTATAATATATTATATATAATGAACTGACTAATGACCAACGTTAAACACACTTCACTTTTCCTAAGCATATAGACTGCTTAACTGGGTTACCAGATGATGTGGAAAAACAACACAGGGAATAAGACGAGATCAGTGAAATAATTCTCATCTTCTCTGAAGTGCAAGGTTTGCTGATACTTCTTGACACCTCACATCCTAGTTGTACTTTCGATGTCTGACGGGGTCAGTTGTTGAGAGACAAAAACTCCACAGCCAGTTGTTTATACTTCTGACAGAAAAATTAAAATTCAGAGCAGGAAATAAACTGAAATGGCTTCATACTTGAATGGAATATAAACATTCTGCTTAATTAGGTCACTAAGCATATGTTTGTTTACTTGGATATTTTCTCTCTGGCAGTTCATCTCCGGGTAACACAACTACCTCACTGGAAACAGTGGAATTCCCATGGCAGATAACATGAACTTGGTAATTCTGGGACCAGAAAACTATGCTTATTAGCACTATTTCAAGTACCTTACAATGAAGAGAGCTACAGTGCGAGAGCAGTACATGGCTCAGTGGCTTCTGCATCAGGTTTGTGTCTGCACAAAGGACAACCAAGCCATTAGGAGGCTGGTTATAGCTCTCTGAATTTCTGCTTGTCCCTGATTTACCTTCTTGGTTGGCTGTAATGCAGAGAAGGGTGTAGGAGCTAGTGATGCCTATTCCATATATATGGAAGATCTACCCATATTGCAAATGAAGAGGCACAAGTAATATTGCTGCCTACATTCATCTCACCTACTGAATCTATTTTTTTGCAACGGCTAGGGGGGGAGCTTGAAAGTCTTGCACTGACCAGGGAATCAGAAAATAATTACACCTTTTAAAGAATGCAGTGCAGCTGATCTGAAGAGAAATGGCACCAGCAGCTTGGAAAGCTGGTGTGAATTCAGAGTGACTCTTTCC
>NW_009733760.1:50808-60271 GCF_000703405.1 Apaloderma vittatum
AAGCAGGCTAGAAGCTAACTGAGTTCCTGATTTTATTTCAGCTGAACAAACTCCTATTATTCCACCACATCCTGCAGGCATGAAAGCCACCTCTCAGTTTCTCACTGTTGGCACATGGCGCTTAGAAATCCCAGTATCAGTTGCATATACGCTACCAAAAGCGGAGCCTTTATTTTAAGGTGAAGAAGGCCAGTGACTAGGAAGGGCTGAAGAAGCACACTTCACTACTGTGACTCACAGCTATTTGCTAATGCTGAGGAAGGAAATGCTGAATCCTGAGGTTCACAGCAATACCCACAGGCCCAGAAACCCCAAGCATGACTCCTTCTGCCTTGCACCTTATTCTGTTCACTTAGAAGAGAATAAGCCAAAAAGTAAAAATCACTGAACAGAATTGGCTCTGTTTAGCTCAAATCAAGACAACAGGTTTCAATCCTCACCTCCTTTTTCTCTGTCTTCCTTCTCTACTGGCCTTTTCTTTCTTGCTGTGTTCCCAGATCTCCTGGCCAGCCTTTATTTCCTCCAACTCTCACATGGGAGTCTAGATCATCCCTTAATGACCCCTCTGTGCTGCATCCTCATCCAGCTGCTTCCATGCCATTGTTTCTTTCCTGTTCCCCACACTCACTGGGCACCAGCAAGGTAAGGACACAGAAGAGCTAGGTTTGCAGCAACTCAAAAGCCACAGATTGCCACATATCCACCTTCAAAAGTCCCTGCTTTCCCAAGGAATATAGGACCAACACAGTGACATGTCTCAGTGACACAAAGGCATGACGTGATTTGAGTCCTGCCTGGGAAGAGGTGCCTCTTGCAAAAGTTTGCAGGGAGATCAATTGAGCCAATAACTTGAATGTTGATATTGCATTTGTCACAGGCAATGAAGCTGACTGCTTGTGCACACATCACGTCACCTGAATACAAGGATGGGGTAGTGCTACCTCTGCAGGACCGATGGAACCAGCTGCCCACTTCTAAAAACCTTCCTTGGAGCCTGAGACAACCAAGAGCTTCAGGAGTCAGCAAGTTAGCCAAATCTCGGTAGACTGAAAATGGAAGACCATCAGAAGACATATCCCTACACAAAACTGTGTCTTTGCCAAAATTCAACCTCTTGTTCTAAGGATGAATTGGTGTCAAAAGATATGGTTTCTGATTATCCAGTTTTTCTACATGGCTTATCTGTGGTTTCTGAAGTTCCCTCCTCAAAAATTCAGGTAAGAAGGAAACTCCTCACATGGAAAATTTAAGGCTATGGCTTTTACCATGATCAAGTTAGAAGTAATGGACACTGTTAGGCAAACTTAACTACAAGTAGTTTTCCACATAAAATCTATCTTTGTACAAAACATGCACCAAATTGCTTTTTTCTTGTTTTGATTTTGTCCATGTCCCATTTTCTTCTACATATATTGATGCATTATTTTTCTTGTTTAAGAGCACAGGCTGCGTGGATCATGGATTCAGCCTTCTGTTAGTACATTAAAATCCCAACAATTTCCATTTCTGTTTGCGTTAGAGGCCCAAGCTGCAACTGAGACTCAGGAAGACCTTCTGAGATGGCCACAGTAGGCAAGTCAGCACAGGCACTGGGGAGAGAGCAGATTTCCCACACTACTGCAGAACTCCCTTTTTATAGGCCTGTGATGAAAGTAGGATGGGGCTTTCTGAAAACTGCATCTGCTGTTCCCTGCCAGATCCCAGTTCCAGGACACGGAGCTTTGAGGACAGGTGTGTTTTTCACAAATAGCTAGTATTTTCTGGAAGGAGTACCTCAGCAGTTGTTCCTCTGCTATCAGTCTCACGTCATCTCCTGGGATGAGATTTTCTGATTTCTCAATACAGATTACTTGCACCTGGATGGGAATGATAGGGTATTGGCAGAGGCACTGAGCAGACGAGAGGAGAGGGGGGGAACCCTGCCAGCCTTTGTGTGTGCAACTGCTGAGTCAGTTCAACAGCCTCACAGATCCCTTCCCCCACAAACACAGGTGCAGATGGCCGTATAAAAGTAATCTTAATTTGGCCGCTGCCCAAATTTCACATTCCTCTTGGCTCCACCGGACCCGTTTTCCCACATGACCTCATCTCCCATGCCCTCGCGGCGGACGGCCAGGCAGGCAACGTGCAGTTGATTCTCCAAACATCCAGGAGTTGTTGTAGAAGTGGGAAGGAGATGGGAGTCCGATACGGACGAGAGGAAGAACAAATAGGCATGCCTGGGTCTGGGCCTTTGACCCCCACACTTCCCCCACACCCACTGAAGTCTGGGAGCCAGAGCCTCGGAGCGCCGGTGCTGCCTGTGTCCTTCCTCTCCAGCAATTGTGCACAGGCTGCAGGAGACCCCTGCACACGAAGGACTCAGCTGGTGTAAAGCTGCTCTGCGCAGGGTCCAGCGGTCCCCGTCGAGTCCTCCTCTAGGACACAAACAGAGGCTGCCCAGCGGTATCAGGGTGCCCTTGTGGGACACTTCCAGCTGCTGCAATCCAGCCTCAGCTGCTGGGGGGACTGGCCAAACCTCTGCCCCTCTCCATACTCAGCTCCAGGACTAAGAGGCAGCTACATGTCAACTTCAGTGCCAGCTTCAGGATTGAGGGCTAATTCCCACACCAATCTCAAGACATGAGTTAATACCTACCAAGTACAGGTACAGCACGCAGAGCTCACAGACCTATTGAAACACAACTGCTGAAAAAAGATAAGTTTAACCTATGCAACCCTTAACAATGCTTTTGACTACAATGCAAATTTCTCCTAAAGTCACTATATTCACCTGTCTACAAAATAAAGAGTAAATCCTTTCTTTTAACTTCAGCAAAACAATCAGCAAGTCCACATGTTCACCATTTGCCAGGGAGGCTAATGAAGCCAAAGTGAGTGGCAATGAATCACATGATCTCTGACCAAAGGTTGTTTCCATGCTGTGTTTCCTTTTCCTAAATAAAGCCACTTTGTGTGCACAGCTAACAGACTTTGTCACTTGCCTGATCTGCTTTTGAGGGACTCTTGCTCTTCTCCCTCTTCAACAATTTGTTTAAAAAAAAAAGGTAAAAAAAAATAAAATTGGTTGATTTTAATTATGGTAAAGCAGAGAAAGCCCGGAGTAGATGAGATAGCCAAAGTTTCAGGAATTCACAAGCAGTTTGAGAGAGGAAAGTGAATTAGAAACCACGACACAACTTCACTGCTTCAGCTGCTATGATTGGTAAAGGAAAATCAAAATCTGTAGCACTCAGATGTGTATCATATTTCATGATGCATACCTAAGAACCACCCATTCCTTCGTCTCATGTTTAGCATATCCCATGTGCTAGGGCAAAAAATAAAAACCTGAGCAGTAGGCATGAGAATGACAACACCATCGGGAGCCTCCTGCTGTTGGAGGCTATATCGAGGGGAACTCTGACTGTCAGCTTGGCTGAGTTTCAAATCTGCCCTAAATATGGTGCAACTGGCTGAGAAGAGCTGGGACGACAGGGTGAGAAAGCTTGCCACTGGAGAACTATCAACATAAGCGGGTGGCAACCTTCCTCTTTGCTAGGCTCTCACACAGACTGAACATAAAGGGAACACTAATAAATACCACCAAGTGTTAGGTACGGCGTATGCCAAGCTCATGCAAGACTGCTCACGCAGAGCACAGGCTGTGGCCTTGCAGATCCGGGCAGAGGCACAGAGCGGCACACGGGTGTCTGCATGGGCACCCTGGAGCTCATGGTGGGAAGGAAAAAATTAATTGCTAGAGGAATTCAGTTTCTAACAGGTTGCTAAGACGTGCTCTGTGACAGTTTAAATCTCAATTCTGTAAGCAGTAGAAACAAAAAGGGAAGGGTGGGCAGGGTTAGGGCTGCCCATCACATTTCCTGCGTTGGCTGGGAAAGAATCCTGTTTGGCATCCAAATACACTGCAGGAAGCACTTCTGACGTTGTGCCTACACCTTTAGCCCCCTTTAGGCCTATAACCATGTCAAGAGACCTTCTTCCCATGGTAGGCATGAAGTTGCTTTGCAGTCTTTGCTGGCTCCTAGGGAGAAATACTGAGTGGGAAGCTTTACTCTTTCTGTCAACCTGGTCCACAGTCACTGCAACTTCCCATGGTTGCAAACTGCATCCAAAGATCCTGCGGACATCCTCTTGCATATGAGCTCTGGTTTTAGGTTGAAATCGTGCTGTGAACTTGGGAGATGGGAGGTGTGTGGGAAGGAACACAAATGAGAACAGAAGGGAGGGACACTGCAAGAGCCAACAGCAGGATGGAGAAATGGAGATACATAGGAAAATTGTCCTTACCAGAAACACAGAACAGAAAACTGTTGATGTGACACCCTAGACAGACCAGAGCTACACAAAATACTCTTAGCAGCTTTGGAGGTGTGCATGAGCAGAGTAGCACGGAAGAAGAAACATCCTGAATCTGAATCACTATCTGTCACTGAAACGGACTTTTAATTAATTTTTGGTTTTCAAAGTTGGAAGAAATCACTGTTCATTTGAGTGTGTTTCAGCATGATTGAAAACAAGTAAGGAAAAACCTAGGTTCCAAGTACCAGTAAGCCAGATTTGAGATGATTTGTTTTCATTATATTTTTTTAGAATGAGCATTTATAAAAATCCAAATATGGATTTGTGGCTCCATATGCATGGTAAGTAGAACATCTGGTTGCACTGTGGTCATCTCAGTGGTATTAACCTGCAGCCTCGTGATTCATTATTTATAACATCACTCTCTTTGTGAAGTATCGGGTCACAATCATCATAAACCCCAGATATTTCACATCAATACTAAAAATTCGATTAGCCTTTAAGAATGAAAATGGAGAAGAAATTAAGTCACTCAAATGGGCAGGATAACTACATTCTGTGGGAACACACAACAGGACAAGCAGATCACGTCAACAAGAATTTTGGCTCTAACATGCTAAAGTGTGAATAGAAGCTCTTGTGCCATGCTTGTCAAAAAACCACATGCAACAGCTTGGCCATGTAAGCAATTTCCATAACCTTCTGTGGACCTGCAAACAGCAAGTAATTCCAGAAGTGAATGTGCATTACTGATCTCAGCTAGTAAAATCTAACCCTGCTCCCACTTCTACAAGTTGCAGCAGTCCAAACTCTCATTAGACAGTAAGAATTCAGGGCAAGGATCATCCTCTACTATGCATTTTGCACAGAGCCAAGCACAAGGAGGCTGCGGACTCCAGCTGCCACACTATAAATAATAACAATTCATCTTTCTGATGTCTCACTATTAGTTTGATTACCTGGCTTGATTCACTTGAGGTCTGTAATGGTTTCTGTGGGCTGTCAGAAACCTTATTTCCTCAAGCTTTTTATACTGGTGAAAAATATCCCAACACACCTGCCTCCTAAGAGGATGGGTTTGAGGCAGAACACAACACAGCCTCTCCTCTTCATGCCAGTGAGCCCAAGTTTGCCTGAGCCACTCTTGAGGTTATGAGGAAGGGTGGGAATCTAGGCTCTGTATATGCAGCCAAGAGCAGCTTATCTGCAACTCAGGTGAGAGCTACATTTTGGGGGAAACACATGACCCAAAGTGTGTGACTCCTCACCCTTGCAATGGACCAGAGGTTCCTTCTGTCCCCTGAGTACATGGGGGCACATGCAGGAAGCAGGTCCTGGTGCCCTCACTCTGCTCTAAACCATGTCCTTGGCTCATTTGCTGGTGCAGCAATTTTGGGCAAGCAGATACTTGTTCATTTTAATAAAGGCTTGTCTCAATTGATCCCTCCTCTCCACACTTTAATCAAGATCCAGACTCTCACTTCATCTGGGATTCCAAATGCCTGGGATATCTGGAAGAAAAGCAATGCTTTGCTACTCCAGCCATACTCATCTATCCTTTGTTTTTACAAAGACCCACGACATCCCTTTTGTTTCTTTACAAGCCCTTGTCACAGCTTGATCTACCTACTACCTATTTCTACCTGTTCTCTCTTTACTTGGGTTTAGGTATTATACTTTTACCTGTACTGAACTAAAATTCAGAAATTTTCAGCTTGTTGAGGGCCATGGTCTTTTCAGTTTTACCTTTCTAGGCTAGAGTTTAGCCATGCAGCCATCCAGCATGTCCTGCTGCAGCTCTTACTCCCAAGAGCTGATGGTTGCGCTGACAGTGGTATCCTTCATCTAAGAGTACTGTTATTTTCAGTGGAAAGAGCAAATTGCTGAGAATAAAGTAAAAAAGAAACAAACCAACAAAAAGACTTTTAAAACAATCCTCTTGCCTGCCTCTTCTACCTAAATGCTAACAAACTACCTACCAACTTACCTCTGCAAGTCTGTATTTTAAGTATTTTCTTTCAATAACCAGTCTGATTTTGCTGAACAACTCCACAAAAAGACAAGATGCCTTTTAATTCCTATATTCCTTCAGTGCATGCTTTTCTCTTCATCTTTTCCTGGCTTTGTCCTTCAGCCACGCTTATGGAGAAATATTTGTGGAAAAATCACACCTCTCTTTGGCCTCTGCTATTTCTCTTCTCTTCCACTAAAGATCCATGACCAAACCCTTCCTAATCATTGAGAAGGCTTCTAAACCATACAAATACCCAAAGAAAGACAGAGACACCTTTTCAAGTACACCACAAAACTGAATCTTGTAATCTACAGCAGTTATAAGCACAGGATCAACCTCAATTTATTGTATAGTTATGAGCTGTTTCACATGGCTTTTCCCAACCCCCCAAACTTCTAAAAGCAATGTCACATGTCTTTCTTTTTGTGCAAGTTATCTCCCACTGGTGAAGTTCGGTCAGTCACACCTTGAACGGTACCTCCAAACACCTGCTAAACATTGACAGCATGAGGTAGACAGATTACATCGTACACTCTTGAAGAGTAAAAACCATAAATCTCTCTTGTGTAGCCAGTGAGAAGCAATTACCTGTCAGCAGACACAAAAAAGGAGCTATCAAGAAAACCTTTCCCCTTCTGTGTTGCAGTAGCCTCTGAAGGCTGTAAATCTCTCCAGAGAAGCCATTACAATGATGGCTCTGCATGTTGAGCTTGAAGAATAGTGACATTTCATCATCTGCCTACTAGAGATACTGAATCAATGGAGAAGTATTTCACAGTTTTCCAAGGGCACACGGGCCAGCAACACATGCTGCTACTACATCTGCTAAAGCTTTTGCACTGCCTGCTCACACAAAATTAGCAATTTTCCCTTGTGCTTATAATGGACTTCTCTTGACACCTCTGCCAGATGTACCTCTGCAACCCACCCCACTATGCTGACTCTGCTCAAATAACTTGGGCTTAGCAAACACACACTTCGGCTTCTTGCTTTCTTGGGCTTGCAAAAACAGAGGATATGCAGCACTTCATACTGAAAAAGAGCAAGAAGGCAAATCACAGCATTTTAAGTCATATGCAGTCAAGCAAAGGTCAGTTTGAATCAGGACTGATGTAAGCACTGCGTTGTTCTACGGTCTCTTGAAAGATCCATTCTCCTAAATCACTAAGCAGAGGAGAGATTTTTCCAAAGCACCCAGAGTCCACATTCCGCTTCCACATGAAGGAGATGCTTAGCAGCCTAAGACCCACCTATATTTGAAAAGGTGACTTTGAAATCAGAGAATCGGAGGATCGCTGAGGTGGGAAGGGACTTCTGGAGATCATCTAGTCCAATCTCGCTGGTCAGACAAGGCTTAACTAGAGCAGGCTGCACAGGGCAGTGTCCAGTTGCATTCTGAATCTCGGTAAGGACGAAGACTCCACAGCCTCTCCACGCAGCCTGACTTAGTGTTCAGTCACTGTTACAGTAAAAAAGATTTTTCTCATGTGACCTTAGCTCGGCTTACCATCTGACTATTTTTTCCTCACCCCTCTGAGGAACCTGGGGGAAACTTCCTGCAAGCAAAGTATGAGCAGGAAGTGTGGGTTCCCTGCCATTCATACAGCTTTCTTATGTTTTTAATGTAAGAATTTACAGCATAGATTGTTAACACTGAAAGGGATTGTTTATTTACCACATTCTCACAGCCAGCAGATATTACACAAACATCACAGAGTCAACCTTAAAGGAGTTTATTTCATAGCAATCACCCCTCTCCCTCTTTGCCAGTTTCTTGTTACCAGTGCTGATGAAGTTTAAGGGTGGAAGAAGATTTATCTAAGATACTGACATTGCCATCTGTCTTTGAGGTTCATGAGCAGCATGAAAACAATGCTGTTGCTTTACCCATCCCTTGGTACCTACTGTTCAGTCTAAGAACATCACACAGCAGTTATCATCTGCACATCACAAGAGGAAATAGGACAGTCAAATGGGAATTGTCCACCAGAGGCAGCCTTGGAGCCAGTCACCATGGTCACTAGAATTTTTCACCAGCTTGTCCACCACATCTCCACCCTTCTCCTCTAAGGTTATTTTTTCAGCATGCTTACTAATATCAGGATTGGATGAGGAATCTTCCACACCCTAGCTAGCATTTTCTTTACCACAGTGTTAACTTCAGGGAATTGTTGGTCCAGTTTACAATATCTAGCTATGCACTATTGGCCCCAGTTATGTTCCCAGTTAAAAACAAAACCTAAAGATGGGAAAAAAATTCTCTGAAGTTTGGAGGCAAAAATCCCAGGCATGTACAGGGCCACTGCTAAAGAACCAACTGATGTGATCTCTACAGAGGTAGGGTTGTTTGGCTGAAGTTGTATCACCTGTGCTGTCGGTACTCTCTGTACCCTAAAAATATATATAATTATGAAGCAAGCATAGGAAATGATGGGCTGACATGAACATAACCAACTTCCAAGCAGTAATTAAGGTAATGCTACAAGATAGTCCATGGCCAGAGAGGGAATTACAGGTTTTTCTTTGGTAAAATTGAGAAATGGATGTGTCAAATCAGCTATGCAGCACAGCAAAAATAAGACAGCTTCGAAACTAAGTACAAAATGTAATAGATGTTCTAGTTTATTGTCTGCAAAGGCTAGAGACATCTGGGACAAGACGGTATAGTTTTCCCTGAAATTTTATACTTAAATTTTAAAAAGCCAGCTGAAGTCAGCCTTGTCTGTACCACAAAACTATAATCTATTAATACATATAAAATACTCATCAAGAGATTAGGACAGACAAGAACTACTACATTTAAAGGACCATGATGCTAACTGGAACAACAGACAATCATATAAACTTAAGGATGACAGTGCTACATGCCACATGCAATTTAGCTCATACAAACTAACATGATAGTTAAAGGATGTTCAAGTATAGCTTCCAGATGGAAAAGGGAAAGTAAGTAAAAAAAAAAAAACTTGCCTAAGATGATTTCTGAAAACTTTCTTACTGGAAGGACATAATCAGCCAGTGAAGACTATGGTAAAAACAGAATGTAGTGTCTTGCAGAAATTTTATCCCATCAGACAAAGCAATCTATCTCTACGTATATGCCCAGAAGTGATGATTGATACTGTGACAGAATAAATGTAAGTAGGG
>NW_009733760.1:60302-108559 GCF_000703405.1 Apaloderma vittatum
AGGTACCCCATATTTCTACCACTTTCAAAAATTCTGGAAAATGCAACTAATGGGAATAATTTAAGTAAAGCTCAACTTGTCAGTTTCTCAGTCCAAAGAGACGTTTCTGACTTCATGTTCTCTTTCACTGTTCAGTGTTACTTTTTTGCTGAGATTATTTCATACTGCTTTTCAACTAGAGATTCCAGAAAAATACTAATTGCAACGGACATATTTATAGTGTGTATCAGTAAAACCAAAATGTCATGTATGAAAACAACTAGCAGTAAGATAATAATGTCTGAGGTACAAAACTTCTGAATTAAAGCCCTATACTTTATCAAAAGATACATCTTTTCATTACAGACAATTATATTTATGTCTGAGCCTTTCAGTGGAATTTATTAGATTGCTCCAGTAATATGATTGTCAAGTACATCCTGGCACAGGTTGCCCAGAGAGGTGGTGGAGGCCCCATCCCTGGAGACCTTCAAGGTCAGGCTTGATGGGGCTCTGAGCAACCTAATCTGATTAAAGGTGTCCCTGCTCACTGCAGGCAGTTGGACTAGATGACCTCTACAGGTCCCCTCCAACTCAACACATTCTAGGATTCTAAATTAAAATATGTATACCAGGAACAGCCTCACTTCCACAATACAAGGAACTCCATAAGCAGGAAAAAGTGGCCTTTAAGCACTTCAAGCACTAGAAATGGGTATTAGGGAATAAGTGCTATCTTGAAGTACGGGTATTAATTTCTTTCAGATCACAGCCTCTCACTGGTAAATGCAACTACTGTACTACCTCATTACAAAGTAGGAATGTAAGGGGATGGCAAGACCTGGGGAGAGAAAATCCGAAATATTGGACTGAAACATTACGAATCCCGACCTCCTCTCATCAGGCTGAGCAATGTGTTTCAAGACTGCCCATGTCATGGCCAAGCAGCTATACCAAAGGTGAGAGCAAGACTGCTGTACTGAATTTAAAGTTGACAATAAGGCCTCAATTCTCCATCATGCTCAAGCCCTCGTCAGCACTAACGTGGAGCAAGAGCTAGTATGCAAACATATAAACCCTTCACCTTTTGCACTGCCTTGTCCTAACTAGAGCCATTGGTGTTTGCCTCCCAAAATGTAATATAGACTAAGAGATGTATCTACACAGATACCCTTCCAAACCCTAACTGCATAGGCAGTTTATGTTGACAGAAACTTCCTTGACCAAAATACGATAAAATGACAAAAATACTTTCGAAAGCATAAGCACATCCACTTCAGTGTATGAAGGAAATGACGTCAGGCAACCTAAACCAAGTGTCACAGCAGCAAGAATTTCAAAGAGAACCAGCTTTCACGTCTGTTAGCTACCACAGATTCTGCCCCATTTCTTCTACATCTGTCTCCAACATGAAGTGACAGAAGGGGCAGCAGTGGGAGAAAAGGCCTTTGTTACTGTCTGCCACAAGACGCTTCCTTGGCGCAGGAGGAACGCTCCAACAGCCTTGTCCATGTTCAGCTTCTCCCATTATTTGACCATTACAGCTGAAAATGGGAGATCAAACTGGAGAACGCAACTTACATTCTCTTCCCGCTTTTTTCTCAAGAAGCATTAACTTGAGGCAGTGGGGAAGAAACACGGGAAATAAAGGGATGATAAAATACACACTAGTAACAGAAGCACCTTTTTAAAACTCTTCAGGAGAAAAGGCAAAGAAGAACACAGATTTTACACTTTTCTTCACATCCTTTTCCCACACACACTGTCCCCAAAGACAGAGCAATGAAAACAGTGGGCTAGGCTTCCCCTGCCACACAGTCCCGTACTTACCCACCTGGAAGACCTGCACCTTCCTGAACTGCCCCGGGCCTAGGGAGACAACGTAAAGTCCTTACCTAAAGTCCTTACCTAGCACTCCAGCTACAGGACACTATAAAGACAATTGATCCAAAGTACTGTGTAGGCATGTAAGACCTTCCCCTCCTCCTCCCCGAAGATACAGGACTGGTATACTGTGATCTTTCCTGGTACAGCTCTAAACAGGGACTTATTTATCTTTTCTAGATTCTCACACATTTTCAAAATCCACTAATGCAGTTTGTTTGAGGAAGAACATGACCTTTTTATCAACTACCAAGAGAAACAAAGGTTTTCTGTTCTGGTCTTGTTGAGTTTTGGTTGTTTCTCTGCATGTTTTTGTTTACTCACACAATGGGAAGAAAACCATGTTTTTCTATAACTGGCCAGTATTTCTCTACAACACCAGAATATATTTTTGAAGCCTGGATATAAAGAGAGTAACCAAACGTTTAAATACCTTTCCCCCTTCCCTTGGCAAAATTCCATGTGTTTTCCTTAAAAAACATCTGCATTTGCTATTACTTTTAAAGATCTGTCAGAGGCTTGGCCACACATCTTCCACAAATATTAGAAAAAAAAGATGTGGGCAAACCTTTTTGTGCAATTCTTTGAAAATCTCAACCTTTGATCAAACAGAATGCCAAAACAAAAGTAGCAATAATGTGGTTGATGTTAACTTGAATGGTTCAGTTCTTTAAGCTTTATCTGATTCCATGCTTCCTGAATATGGATAGTTTGGTTTCTGGGATAATAGCAGTTTGGATAGTTATTTCATTATTTCATCTCAACTGGGGTTTTGAGGAAATGTTAGTTGATTTGTGGCTATGTTTTTCTTATTTACCAATGAAACAGTGTATTCAAATAGAGCAAAGACTTTTCCCCATTTGTTTTATATAAAAATAATAACAATTCAGCCGTATCCCTGGAGGTTTTATAATTGACAAAATCCTTCCAAAGGTTACTTTATCTTCCTTTTTTTGTTCATGCTTCCACTTTGTCAGCAACTGAATCAATAATTAACTTGGACTGTCATGCTTTCTTTAACATAAATAGAACATTTAGAATAACAACTCTGAAAAGCCCTATTTTCTTTAGGTTACACAACATCTTAAAAAAGCAGGTGGCTGAAAACCACTGCTCAACTGATTTTAATGTTTTGAGTTCCGAGGGAAAGTCAGCTGCAGGACATCCACATCTGTCTTTCAGAAGCACTCTTCACAGGTTTTCTAAACGAGTGTATGACAGCGCTCTTTGCTTTTTCACTGTCTATGGAAGTGGCAGGTTATTCCTAGCCTTACCAACACTTACTGGATCAGTGACAACCCATCAAAGAATCTCCTTTTTAGGGGCTCACAGACAGACAGATGACAACAGATAAGTATGCAGACAAGTCATCCAAAAAGCCAATTCACGTGACTGATACTAGCAAAGAGAAATGTATAATCTATTAATTTTTTTTAAAAAAATCCTCATACTGGTTTAAAACCAACAACGTGTTGCTATCAAAAAGCCAATGGAATATAATTATCAAGGTGTCTCTTTTGTAAAGGATCATATGAAGACAACATAAAAGCAGAAGAAAACTTATTAGGCTTACACTGTTGTCACTATAGGCTTTTCTGTGCTGAAGACAATTTAGTAGTATTTTTTCCCCCTCCACAATTTCTCAAAAAGGAGGGTGAAATACTACTAAACTCATGTTTTCTAGATTAACAGCTCAACAGCACCCCATGCCACACTTCAGCAACCCCAGTCTGGTTCTAATAGTTTAACAATACTTTCTCCAAGGGAAAATTCACATTGATAAGGGGCCAGTTAGCTCAGTCGGTTGAGCATGGAGCTGATAACACCAAGGTTGCCGGTTCAATCCTCATTTGGTCCCCATGTGTTGCCTGATCTAGTTGAGAGCTGTCCCTGCCCATGACAAGGAGGTTGGATTAAATGACCTCTAAGGTGCCTTCCAGCCTAGGCCATTCTGTGATTCTATGATTCTATGATCCAGCTCAGGTTAAAGATTTTGTTGATCGTTTTGAACACAGGAGATCAGTTCAGAGAAGCCACCTTTTTTATGAAGTAGCTATTTAATAAACGGCAAAGAACATTCCCTGCTGGAATGGCCTATGAAATACACGCTTAAGACTTGAGTCTCTGCAATACGTTGTCCTCACTACCGGGGACCTGGCTGCCCCCTCCACTCCCATATCACAAGCAGCAGCTATGCAGCACAGTGATACGATGAAGCTCTTTCTCATGACATTCTGGAAAATGATTCAACTAATGGCTTGGAGGGCAGGTCCAATTTTTTGCCTCATTGTCTGTGTTCTGACTCCAACCCCGTATAATATTTTGGAGAAAGTTCGCCTTCTCTGCGCTGTGCCGAGTAAATATTTTGTCAGTTGTTATGGATGAGCTACAGAGTAAGACCCGGCAATGTATCCAAATTCAGCAGCAAGACTTGGAACCGTGTTAGAACTTTTTCCAGATTGTGATTTGTAATGTATTTCAGAAGCCAGCAGAAAACCAACCACTTGAACTATTACAGAAAGGCTGAATGAACCCTTTTCAGACCAGTGATAATGTTTTTTCCCCACAGCTGAAAAAAAAGAAAATAAAATCATTACCACCAGCAGAAGGGCTGGGTGACAAAGAGGGAAGCTTACTTCCTGACCGCTCCATGGTGGGGCATGTTCCCCAACGAAGAGGGGCGGCACCAGAGAGGAACCTCACTGGGAGAATGAGAAAGGGACAGTGCTACTGCAGGGCTGTGATGCCAAACCACCCATGTCAGAGACACACCGACATGACCTGCTGGGGAGGGGTAAGCAAGGAAAATTCAAATGGAGGCTGTCCTCCATTCTGTCTCCAAAGTGGAGATATGGAGAAAGGGGCACAAATGAAGACTAAACAAAGACTCATTTCAGGAACATAATTATTTGATGTCTGCTGCAGCCAGGCAATTATTAGAAGTGATGATCACTAACACTGAATTCCAATGCTTAAGCTAGAAAAACATTCAGCTTATAAATTACTAAATAAAAAGAATGAAAAGTGAACACAGCTATGCGTCTCAGCATACATCTATAACAATGTCATGGTAACCACTTGTTTGTACTTTTTATGTTATGTCTAACATAAAATCTCTACAGTAATAATCAGTGTAAAAAAGAAACAGATAGACCCACATACACAGTGCTGTTGTTTGGCCTAATGAAAAAATGAAAAAGCACCTTCCTGTTCATAAAACAGCCTTTCTTCATGCAGTTTTGCTAGAAGTTGTATTAAAATAATCAGTATCTTGAGGTTAGTGTGCCAGAGATTCTGTCTCCCTTTTACTGTTATGATCGGGGCCAGAAAAATAATTTGTACAGTCTGCATGGCAAAGTACAAAAATCCTAAATTGCGGAAAAGAATGCAAAGCACGAAAAGGCCACAAGGAAGGCAGAGACACAAATGAGACGACAGAAATTGAAAAAATGATGTTGGTACCCTTCAGTGGAAGGTATTCCTGAGGAAATTTCTGCCGCTACACCAGCTATGCAACAGTAATAAAAATTGAAAGTAATTTAATTTCTTTCCCTCCCTCCCTACCTCCCTCCTTCTTTCCCTCCTCTCTGTTCCCCTTCCTACTTCTTTTCTTTCTCTCCTCTCTTTCCTCTATTTCTCCATATTTTGATGGGGTTTTTTGAGGTACAGACTTTACATGAGACATACTAGTAGGCTTTATCTAGCAGAGGAGAGAGAGACACTTTCTCAACCAGGAAAATTTTTTGGACAGCATTTACAGCCAAGCCTGGCTAATGGTTCTAGTCCCTGATTGACCTCTGCTACTTCTGGCACACTCAAAGGCAAAGCAAGCCAGTCCTTGAGGGAAGCCATACCAAAAAGCTACTAGAAGGCCAGAAGGATTTAATTTTTGTTGCAGCTACACTTCACTATTGGCAACAGCAATGAGAATGTCTCACTGAATCACCAGGCAATAAATTGAGGCATAAATTGATAAAATCTACAAATTTTAGTTTGTGAGAAGAGTAATTCTTGACAAAATTTACAATTTGCCCTATGAAAACATTTCCTGTTTTGTTTTTTTAACACATGTATAAGCTTACTGTCTTGCTCTCCCTTCAGCTTCAGGGACATCACGTCAGACAAATGTAAGCACAGACTTCTTCTCCAGACCCATATGTTGTATATATTGGTTTCCCCCAGAAGTCCTTTATGTGCCATCCTCCCATGCCAACTGATTTCAGGACCTTCCTGCCATGCTCTCAGGCCAGTGGCTCCTCCACACCACCACTTTCCTTCTCTCCGTCCGCTGGGCTGGACACACGTCCTTCGCTCAGCTCCTTCCTGCCATACTCCAAGCTCTGGCTGCACTTTCCCTGCCATTCACAGCCCTCTCCTTCTCCTTCCCCTTGCTTGGGGCTTCCTATGCTCTTCTCCCCAACTCTTGCTTCTTTTCTTTCCCTCCAGAGAAGTGCTCACCTGCTGGTCTTTTCTGATTCATCAGAAGTGAAGCAGAGATGACACAGCCAGCTGAAGAAGCCACAGGCAAGGTGTGTGTTGTATCCTGCCTTTCTGCTGCGTCTGGGGTATCAGCGCCTGCCTGTGGCTGGGGGGCTCCAGCATGCGTGAAGTGCAACCAGCCGAGCAGAACACTTTGAAGCCACTGGCAAGGCATGGAGAGGCACAACAAACAGGTCTGTAAGGCCTGGTCAAAAAAACTGCTGGAGGAACACAGAGCTTACAGAGTTAAGTCTAGAGAAGGACAGTCGGGTGCCTCCTGACACGTGCTGGTTACTGGTTTTACAATGGCTTTTTAATCACCTCTTACAAGCAGTCAAAACTACAGATAAAAAGAAAAATAGCAAGATTCTGAACAGACACTCCCTGTCTTTCCCCTCCATCCTTTTTTTTGGCTCAGTTTTATAACTCTGCTGCAGACCAACCAGAAACCAGAAAGTCAGTACGAACTATAAGATACACCCAAGCCCCACAGTGCTTCAGCTCAGGACACTTGCTGAATCCCTCTAGGTTCCTGGACAGAACAAGAAAGAGAGGAAGGGACACATTTTGGAAAATGCTAACCCAATTAATTCCTGCATGTTGAAGAAAAGGCATGAGGTGGCACAAGGATCTCTGGCTGCTCTTTTAAGGACTGCTGAAACAGATTTGAAAAGAAGCTCTTTTAAGATGATGACTTCTCCATATAAGTAAATACCACAATAGAGATGAGGTGAAGCATTAAACCTATGGTCTTCTTTCAAGGTCTGGCCTCATTTTGAACCCATATTTACATTTACTGTCAACATAACCTTGTCCACTTAGGGAGGTCCAGTTCCTCCCATGGGCCTATTTACCTTCTCTCAGATGGTGCAATTTGGAACCACTACACAACAGGACAAATTACTTTACATACACAATTGATCAAATCCAGGTGGTCCTTACCATCTGTTATTTTTAGACTGCTCTCTCAGGCAAACATCAATGTCGGTTCCTGAATGTAAAGAGAGATTGACTGAGAAGAAAATGGGTAAGGATCTCATTTCCACCAACTTCTGTATGAGACAGTCCTTCAAACCCTGTAACTTGCTGAGTGGCCTTCTGCCAACCCATGTACCACAAGTGATAACAAAAGGTGTAGCAATTTTGTAATTACTTAACTTTATTTGTTAGTATTGAGGTACCATAGTAGCTTGTATTTCATCAGAGACATAACATAAAAAACTGCCATTGCCTCGTCCTGGTAAGCAGGCAGTATTTCAGTGAAATTAAAAGTACAAATCTTCTCAGCATTTCAAAAGCTAACATCAAGAAGAAACATCACTGAGCTCCTATGCCATTGATGCATGTGTTTCTAATTATCTTCTTTCGGTCTGTTATCCAAAATTAGAAATTAGTGTAAGAAAACAAGTTTTCTCTGTCATGATTTATCTTTTCATCTTCCTGATGGATCAAAGAATGAAGTAATAAGAATTTACTTATATATGTTAAAAATTATAGCCTACTTACATGTATTCATTTTCAGGTAAAGCCAGTAAATATCCTTAAAAACTAAGTGCAGTCCATATAAAAGTTATTGTTTCAACAAAAAATAAAAGGTAGTGCTTTCCTCAGTAGTCTATCTCCATAAAGTCTTCCATGCGTTTACCAACTGTAAAACCTGACTGAGGTTAAATGAATGAAAGGACAGAGTCAAAGTGGCCAAGTGACAGCAGGTACCAGAGTCAGGAAATCAGGTATGAGCCAGTTTTCAGATCTGCTCTGTGTGGCACCTGGCCTAGAGGACTGCACAGTGCATGATGTGTGCTCACGGCCTATGTCCAGTTTCAACTGTGCCCTTCAGTTCAGCCTCCTGTCCAAAAACATGCTGTGGACATTAGTTTTTTCAGCACATGCATGTTCAAATCACTTGCTTAGAAGCCATACACCATTTTGGGGGTATCTGGCAATTCAGACTGCTGTACTCACTTTTTTAAGCCCAGTAACTGAAAGTAAGTTTCTGCAATTTTGTTTACTGCCACAAAGAAATTCACACCGCATCTTGACAGCACATAAGACGACATATGATGAGGAAAAGAGCTTAATAAGGCAGTCAAGTATCGAAGAGCAATTCAATACAACTTGAGAAATCATTTTAAAATTTTGCTTATAAAAGTTTAATTATATGTATTTTTACATCTGTGAATGTGCTTCTTAAAAAGCAAACCACTGGATAATTCCTCACTGCACTGAAAGTAATGGCCTAACTTGCACTGGTGTCAAAGAGGTTAGATTTCATTGCATATATCAAAAAAATAAGCTACATTAAATGATAAAATTAAATAGTAATATGTTTTACAGGGCTGACAGAGTAAGTTCACAGCATGGAAAGGATAAAGACACAATGTTAATTAAACATCTTCTAGAGATAAGAACCAAATTTGTGCACATTTTGTAAGCTTTTCCTTGTTAGGTCCGTTATCTAGTGCTTTGAATGATGTATATTTGGCTCCTCTGAGGAAAAGAACTAACTCGAACCTTACTTCAAGAACAATCCAAGAGAACTAATGCAGCTTTCTTAACTTCACCAAAAGGAAGACAATAAAGATGTCCTTGCTTTTGTTTTTGTGCTTTCATACTGTGTGAAAAGGAATTTAGCAGTAAAAAGGGGCGTTGGAAACAACACAAGTACAAGCTCCATGAGCACAGCTGTACGGCTATCCTTAAGCATAAAGCACACGTGTATCTCTCACCACACTCAGCCCACGAGGTAGCTTGTGTAAATTACTAATTTAGGAAACACAAATCACTGCACAAGTCTTTTCAGCATATGGTGCAGAAAAGCTGTGAGAAAGCCTCAGAGCATCCCTGCCCGTGACAGGGAGGTTCGATTAAATGATCTCTAAGGTCCCTTCCAGTCTAGGCCATTCTATGATTCTGTGAAGAGCCTCACATCTCCATCACTCCTCTGTTCTCTGGGACACGAGTTGAACCTTTTGGAAGCTCAGTGTAGAAACTTGCTCACAGCTCCAACACGTGTAAACTATGCATTCCTTCATTTTTAATTTACAGTTATCTTTTTCACATTGCCATCCCATCTTCCACCCAGAGACCTAGCCAGGTCTCCTCCTCGTAATCTGGAAGGACTGGAGTGTTGTGATTCGAGCTTTGGCTACACCTTTCATGTAGCTATGCTACTGATTTTGTTAGAAGATTGCATTTGGGAGGGATGAGAAATCAAAATTAACGGTGGCGTGGACTTTTTAAAAAAATCACATTTATGGCTACTCAGTGCCCTTGATCTTGAGAACTATAATGAACCACAAGTCTACAGCCACAAACTTGGCAATTTTTTAAATAAATTTTTTCCCTTGAGAGTATAATTTACTATTGTTTCCAAAATTATCTTCCAGACTACTGCAACAACAAACACAAGCCCATGCTGATCAGGATTTCATCTCACTGGCTGATCTAATCTCACTGAGAGAAAGGGAGGCTTATAAAAAATGTTTAAAGACTAAACAGTACAACTAGTGCCAAGTTTCGCTTGACTCACACTGTATGGAAGCTGAGGCCCAAATAGCCAATGTTCTTGTCTGCCAGAGGCCCATGTTCTCAAGTTCAAACACATTTTATATTTGCCAGTCATACTTTCAGTAATCACTAAGTTCTACTAAAGAAGACATTTAATAACTTGAATGACACCATACACTTAAATATAGTCAATTTTCTCTTTAAAATGCATTAAGAACCTTCTGTAAAAAACAAATTCTTTAGAAACAAAATGTAACCAGTATGGGTGTGTGTACCCAGACGTTTATGTGTGAGAGAGATTTTTGGAAACTAAATGCTCTAATTAATTTTTTTCTGAAAGGCCCTAGATTTTACAAGGTCAGACCGGGAAGTTTCCAACAAAAAAAAAAACATGAGTGCACAGAAGGAACATACATCTGTTCTGCTGCAATCCAAAAGCAACATGAGGAAAGGCATGCAAACAACAGAAAAATTTTGGTCATTCTAGTGGGATTTTAGACAACCGGGAAATTTTTGGTTAAGGGCAAACTAGAAGAAAAGAGCCATGAAAACTCAGCATATTCTAGCTCTCTCCCCTCCAGCTGCACTGCTCTGAAGAAGCTGCTGAAAAGAAGAAATCTCTGATATTCTGATCCTCCTTCTAGAGGGAAGTGCAGTCTGTCAGCCTTCCTTGTTCCAGTTCAGAGGCTGTGTAAGTACACACTAGTGTTTTAAGAAAGAGGGATGTACTAGAGGTCAGAAAATCTCTTTCTGTAGATTATTTTAAACGAAGCAGAGCTGTGGGACAAAGACAAAAGAAGAAGCGGTCTCGGGTGGCAGTGAGTGGTTTGGGAAGGGGCCCAGGCAGCTGAGCGCCTGCAGTGCCCCAGAGCGAGCACCATGGTGTGGGCAGGGCACGGCTTTGCTCGATCTCATCTAGAAGGAATCCTGGAAAACGTAATCCCAGGATCTGCCGCAATTTGCAGACCTCCATAGAAAGGCATATTTGGAAGGCGTGCAAGATGAAGCAGCCTCCTTTCTAACAACTTAGGGAAGTCTGAAAGAAACTAGAGATGTTGCTTGTCTCTCCTGCAGGCAAGGAAAAATCCCTCCTTATTTGACTTTCAGTGTCAAAGCTAAGGAAGCAACCTATCCACAGCAATGCCTGTGATAGTTTTAAACTCTGTGAGCAGGCCTTTGTGTTTTTTTTTTTTTTAATTTATTAGAAGTGATTTTAGTTGCTTGTTGCTTGTTTGTTTAGACTTCACCACTACAGCTCTGGAGAGAAATCACTCTTCAGAGAGAAGCTGTACCGTTTGTTTGTAAAATAACTTGATAGGCAAAGCTTGCAGACAAGATTGGCCTGTAAAACACAGGAAAAGCAAGCAAAAGTGTAAATGGATTCAAAGGTTAATGCAGAGTCAAGGAGGAAAATAATTAGGTTAATAAAATCCTTCAACTACCCACTTACTCCTTCATCCAAATATAATGGCATAGCTGCACCCCAGCTCTGGGTACACCCTCAAGAGGGATGAGAATCAGGTACTGCAAACCAGCATGCGATACAATACATGGGAACACAGGCAAGCTCTGGGTGTGTAACCCTGGGCAAGTGTATCTACCCATGCTCACCTGCCAGGCTGCACCACTACCACCCTGCAGACTGACTGACGGTGGGGCCGAGAGAGGCCCTGCTGATTGCTGCTTCACTGCCACAGAATTTTACACTGCAGTTAAAGGAAACTATTATTTTCAAACCTGGGTGTGTCACTGAGCCCAGCGTGGTAATGTTGAACTACAGACTGTCACGCAGGTGGAAAACTTACCCATTTTCTCATGCTAGCTCCTGAAAAGCCTACAAGCAGCTAAATTAACTTCCCAGCTTAAATTCAGGCAACATTTCAGACTCCTTCGTTTATGAAGTGACTCCTCAACCTTATTTACCCTGATTTGGAATTTAACAAGCAAGCTCGATCCAAAATTCCAGGTCTCACCTGGTAAGCAATTTACTGTGACTGGCCTATATAACATCATCCCTTCTGTGCTTCCCCATTATCTTCAGGAACTACCTTTAAACTGTAAAGTACTCTGAGAAGCGTTTATGTAAATCAAAAGAGCAATAAAAGGCTGTCAAGAAATTCTATAGTATACTACCAAGATAAAATCTCAAGGTAGCTCACATGACCTTAAAGCTGAGGCTGAAAAAGCATTACAGGTAAAACAGTTGTGTTGGAATTAGAAAATTCTTTCAGAATTAATATCTGAAAAAAACCATAGCTTGAGTATAACTGAAATTTTGACATTTTTGATTTGACATCTTTCCATGCTCATAAACAATCTAGAACACCCATAAGCCTGCTTCAGCATGGCTGCACAGCAGCACTCCAGAATAATGTAGCCAAATGGGAATTTCGGTTTTCAAGCACCTGATGACCAGTTCTCAGCTGTGGAGTGAGCTTCTGGCTACACCACACCTCTCATAACACACCATTTTCCCTCCTTTCAGACTGATCAGTTTGGAGAAACACAAATGCAACCGTGAAGTACCATAGGAAGATGCAGTTCAGGTTTGAACTAATTCAAAATGAATTATTTTGTCACTTCCAGATGTAAGATGTTTGAAATATAAAAAAAAAAATATTTATAATAATACATAAGATACAAAATAATACATGATACAAAATAATGAAAAAAGCCAACGATAAAAATGAGAACAAAACTACAAAATTTTATGCCTCCATTAATGATATAAGAGTAAATACAATCTATGGATATATGACAACTGGTGAATAACGGCTATGCAGACTGCTGCATATCTATTCAGTACTGGCGTATTTGGGTCTGTAAGATCTGAGATCTTGGAAAGCCCCACCTGTGCTGCATTTATAAGTATGTTCAATATATGTTTGTTAAGCTCTATCATTCTACCCAAGCAAAGGAGAAACACAGACTGGCTTATTTGAGGCTGCACAGAAAAAAAGAGGAATAATTAACGCGACCTTCCAGTCAGGTAAACAGAGCTGCAGAATTTGCTGCCCTTCCTGGGAGAGACATTTTTTGAATGCAAGAATAAGGGATTGGGAGGGCTTTAAAATGAGTCCAAGGCCAGGGAACTGTACACAGACATAAAGTGTCATTATCAAGTGATGAGCTCACATCTGCCTCTAATAGCACCAGAAGTGGTTGAAGTGTTACAGCTAGTCAGCTAGGTCAACCACGTGTATGTGGTTTATTGTACACACTGTATGTTTTCTGTCAGGCTTTGCTCCTAAAATAAACAGTGCTGTTCTCCATGAATGGTAGGTGGTGACTGTCTCACCTCGTGTGTGTGCTGATTTTGTAAGGATGATCAAAACGACCTGCGAGAGGATGCTGGGTCTGTGGACCCACGTAGAGCACAGCACACTGACAGCTTAGATGTCCCCCATTAAAAGAGAGTATTGGAACAGCAGCAAGAAGAGCCGCGCCTGCTGCTGGCAGATTGCAGAGCATCTCCTGAGACGAGACTCTCAGGGGTCTTGATCAGTTTATCCAAAAAGAGACACTCATAAGATCTCTCTCTATATGGAAAACAGTGCTACAAAACAAGGAATAAAGGGCTCTTTAACATAGCAGTGGAAAACATAACAAGGTGAAGTTGGTTCAAGTTAGAAATTTGGAAAAGAATTAGCAGTGACAATGAATAATGTCAGGAGCAAGCTGCTAAGGAAAAACAGAAGATTGTTTATCTCTTCAGATCATGACCAAATGCCTTTCCAGAAGATAAACTTCAGGAAAACAAAAATTACTGAGCTCACTACAGGTGCAAGCAAAATGCTACGGCCTGTGTTAAGCAGGAGGTCAGACAAAATGATCTAATATTCTTTTCAGACCTTAAATGCCATGAATGTCTGGATTTGTTGGCGTGGTATTTTGTTGGTAGGCAAGAAGTCACTCTGCTTCTGAGTCTGGATGAACCCCTGCCAATAATGAACGAGAAGCCATGTACCTGTGGTCAGCATGGTGCACAATCTAACCTAATAATTCGCTCCTGGCTTGGAGCTGGCTGATGCCTGGCCAGCTCACAACCCAGAATAAAGTTGCATCTGTCTGCAAAATACCACACAGACACACTTGCCCCTACCCAGCAAGCCAGTCACCCTAGCGCACTTCTGCAGATAAGGAGAGAGGAGGCATTTCTGTGCCATATCCCGGAACACGGTGCAGGGATTTGCCAGAGAGCACCCATGGTGCTTACACTGGAGCAAGTGGCAGCACAGCCACCTCAGCCCCATCAAAAAAGGCTGGAAAAGGGACAAGGCCCATCCCTTGGGACCCAGTGCTGGCTAACTCGGCCACGCTGCCTTCAGGAGCAAGTCAGTGCATTGACACAAGAGCTGGACCACACAGTGCCAGGACACAGCCAGCCACAGTGACTACCCCTACTGCAGGGGAGATGGCTGTAAGGTGTTCTTGCTGTATGTGGTACTCCAAGGCAAATTGTACTGTGGATTCTCTTCTGGAGCAAGAACGAGGGCTCAAGGTGTGCTCACTCATCATGGCTGGAGCTTAAATGCTCTGTAAGGATGCACCACCACATGGTTTACCTTTACGGAAATTAGTGACTAACACACTGAAACTCTTAATTTCTCATCTCAGAGCTCTACACCAACAAGAAAAGCACAGCTTGAGCAAAGAAGACAGAACGTGGTCCTGAGGGAAGAATGTTTGCCAAAAAGGCTTATGCCACAGGACTGAATTAATGCTGTGAAGAACTAGTGAAGTAAAACTGCAAACCAAAAGTGAAATTCAGACATTTAATCCATTTGCAACAATCTGACCTAAAATGGTAGGTGCTGGGAAGGAATTAATATAGGAGAAGGGATTAAGCACTTTTCCAGAAATGTAAATATGGAAGAACACTTTTGAAAGTATCTTAAGATTTGTAAGAAGCAGCAGAACAGAAGTTTACATTCCACAGAGAAGTCAATAAAAATAAAAAAGACAAAGATATAACCAACAAACATAAGCTAACCTTTCAAGTAAAAACTCCTTTGTAGCAGATTGTACTTACTGAAACATGGTCTCTTCTGGAAATGGCTGACTCCCCCTTCTTTAAGTCATCAGACCCTCAATTTACATGATTACTTGATAATATCAGCTTTTGTTGAATAAAAAAGGTTTTCCAATCCTTCATGATGTGAAGAAGAGCTTAAAACTAAGGCCCTGAGGATTAAACTACCAAGGCAAAATTCCAAAACTTGCATATTTCTGAGCTTCTGGTCTTTTAAATCCTGACCGTTCATATGCTAATGCTTGCAGGCTTACCCTCAAGACCACTGAGCCCAAAAATACTGACACCAGCGTAGGATGCTTAGGGTTTATCTATATATTTCACAGACATTATGTAAAGAAACACTCAATAATAAGGACTGGTGCATGAGCAGTACCAGCACATACAAGTTACTTCACAAGACAGCTCTGAAAGGATCCTATGTCATTATTTTCTGTGAGTGGATAGTTCCTTGAAAGAATAATGTCCAGCTGAATGGGCAGAGTAATTGGAAAGAGTTAGTGGGGGTGGGACTTAAGCAGTATTACACTGCCTATAAACTATAAAACATGCTAAACATTTCAAAAAGGCATTAACTGCAAAGCAGGAACATTTAGGATTATAAGAATGTCCTTAAAATTAAGTTCTTCTGTAACTGTAGGACCTAAAAAGTTGAAAACTCTCCCTCTTCCCTCTTTCGTGCACAAGTATGATTCTCACAAACACATCGCTTCAGCTGCTGTACTAAGAACAAAAACAGGATGGATATTAGACATTGGAAACTCTCCACTCGCCTTTACCACAAGTTTTTTTTTATTCCCATGGATCATAAGAAGGGCAGACGGGCATTCCCTTGAGGCAAACAGAGATGTTTTCAGAACATCGTGCAACAGGAATACTCCCTGACAACATGTCTATAATAATATGTTCTAAGTACAGCTTTCTGTACTGCACCTTAGGCTATTTGGTGGTGGACATATTTTTATGCCCATTCAATTTTCCCTCGATGTGTGTAGGGACCAGAGCAACTAAATATCCGCCTTTTAAAAGCAGGGTATCTCACTGAGTGATCCAGACACTCCTAACAAGTCAACAGGTCTGTAATATTTTCTGCAAAAGGATCTGTGTATCATCGTGACCCAGTTTCTCAATCAGCAAGGTGGAAAAGGTTATGATGAAAGAAAGGCACTCAGTCACAGAGTATCTGGCGAGCGGACAGATTCCAACACACTCCTTGTCCCAGCATCTAATTTCCTTACAGAGTCTCTATGGGGCCAGAGTTTGATAAAGATGTGAAAAGTGAGACAGTGCCAAGTGCCATGCAAGGCTTCCTTGTGGATAGACTTGCAAAAGAAAGGAAAGATTCCAAGTTCACTGCAGTCCCATGAGGCTTCACTCAACACATCCCAGGTGCCATTTCCCCAGGCGCTACCAACAGGTAAACACTGAGCCCTGGCTCGAGCTGTGCGCTAGACAGGTCAGCTTGTTTCTCCCTGGGTAGCTCACCAGCTCCTTTCCTGTAAGTCTAGTAGGACATCGGGTTTGGAAAATGCCCTGCCATGAACTAGCAGGAGGAAGAAGACTCTTGACTCTCTCATGCTCTCAGAGCAGCTGCCTTCACTTTGTATCTCCGTGAATCCCAGCTGCAGTAGCCCTTGTCACCGAGAAAAACCTATTTTTTTCTATGCTGCCGAGGGTCCTTTGCATTTCACATCTGGAGATTGTTAACTGTTTCCCATGTGGTCTGAGTTTTAGCAGCAAAAACACTCCAACAAATTCTAGTAAAACTGATTTATTTGTATTAACTGGACACTGGATACCCAGATAATACTGTACAGGAGACTTTATTTTTTCTTCCTCTTCACATTGACATTTCACCTCGACCTGTCCTCTGAAATAAATACCAGGGAAACCTCATGTTTTAGTAGTTGGAAGTTCAGAACTGAAAAGGTCAAATCTGAAAATAATTTAAGCATGACATCTCCTCAGTTCAGGAGAGCTTAAATACACATGAATGGCAGAAGTCTCAGCTAAAACTCCAACTCGATGCTGTGAGGCTGCAACTTACCCTTGGATATCAACACCTTATAGGAACCTATGTTTCTGCAAAGTCATAGTTTGCTGCTATGGAAAGAATTATATTAGCAGAAACTGAATGCATTGCTTCAAATTCTTGAGGGAAAACACTGCAGGAGGGAAAATGATACATATATTCTTATATATGCGTAAAAGAGGAAACCAGATAAATAAAATGGGGGAGCATTGAGTGGAGCTGGGAAAATGGTTTTAAGTTGCTAATATGGAGAAAGAAATTACCCAAGTCTTAGATAGTAAAATTTACTACCTTTCCAGAAGAAGGTCAGTTTTAATTTATCAAAGCCTTATTTGGTGAAAAAACACTGCAGAAACATCTTTGTTTAACGTCCAAGTTACTCTCAGGTGAAAGCACGTAGGATAAGTTAAATGCTCTTCAAAAGTAAACTAACACAAGCAACTTAAAAACCCCCAAGATATTCTAGAGATATTTATTTAAAAATCAACAGCAGCAGGGAAGGGACCAATTTAATAGTTGCAAAATGCTTTCCATTCTACTCAAGCAGGGAAAACCCTTCCTCAGAAGATCACCAATGTGCCTACACTGTGTGGCAGAGGAGGAATCTTTAGAGCTGAGAACGTGAGAATGAGATGATGGTTTGTATCAGTCAAATACTTGTTCCATTATTAACTTTCTCAGTTTAATTTAGTTTTGAGCCTATTACTGCAAATTTACTGGATACCACAACTTTTTGCTGCCCACAATGCCACATCACTGTGTTGCATGAGGTGGCAGAAGACACAACGTGACCTGAGGCCACATCCTGAGGCTTGTCACTGCTGCTTCTGCTCTGTCAGGGGAGCGTGGTCTCACTCACCCTCTGCCACGCAGTAGACCTCATTTTGGAATTTACGTTGTGGATAAAGGTAGTGTAGTAGTGCGGGATGCAGAAGGGCTGCGCTTGGCTGGCTTGCATCTAATTTATGGCTGAGTGTATGTAGGCATGAAGCCTTACACACACCCACATGAGGCTCCAGCCGTGCTGTGACGCAGCAAACTTAAACAATATCTCTGCCCCAAGCAATGACCGGCTCTTGGGGAAAGGGTTTATTGCCCAGCATTCATCATCACGAAAATGGAAGAGAACAGGTTTTATTTCTGCTATAAATCATGCACAGCACCAAAACACTCCACGGCAGCCACAAGAAAACCAAAGGTTTGCTGTGATCTCTGACAAACTGAGACCTTTTTAATTTATTTTTTTTTAACCAAGTTGTAGCTTTGAGGTAACAGAACTGAGTATCATATTTTTTAAGAGTTTTGTATATCGTTCTGACTTAAGGAGGAAAAGATGTGACTATTGTAAGTTGATGGAGAGAGTCCTGCAGTGTATAAAACTATTTTTGAAGATTTTGAAAACACTGCAACTGAGCCTTCCAGCTTGTAGGCCAATGCAAGAAAGATGATGCAAGAGCTCTGGCAGGGAGAGGCTGCCTGCCAAATTCCTACTAATTGGTAATAAGGACAGCTGAAGAAACTGGCCTCTGAAAGGAAAAACAGAGCTTGAAACCTCAGACCAACTTCTTTACCAACACAGCTTCTTCTGAAGAGAGTAGTAGATCTGCATGCATGGATAGATATAGGCTAATGCCTATAAATAGCTTGGAGCTGGCAGCGCTACGGCACTAACAGAAGCCAGACGGTGGTAACAGCCGGCTTTGCTATAGAAATTTTAATCTTAATGCCATCTTCCTTCTTGCTGTGGGAGACGCACTGAAAACAGGTCTGGATAGTATGTTAAAACTCTATCATGCTTTCAACAAGGTTTTGTAAAGTTACACGAGTGATTTTAAAATTTCATTTCAAAAACTCAGTTTAGTTTCTATGCAATATCCATGAAATTCGCAGATTTTGCCATTTACATGAAAACATCAAGGAATAGGACCTTTAAATATTTTTATATTTAGTCCAGTAAGTTTTCTCTACAACACAATAGGAAGAGCTGTAAAGAGCCTTATTCTGAAAGAGTTCAGACAAATTCGTAAGATTAAATAAGCAAATATCCTTTATTCCTTTTGCTGTTGTTAGTTTAAACTGTGATAGGTGATTTTATTCCTTCAGAATGAACGTCACACCTCTCAATTAAAATAAAGAATATATAAGCCTAAGCAAACTGTCTTTAATACTCTTGTGCCGTTTAACTGATTTATTTGCAAAGGGACCTGAGATATCCGGAAGGATTAAGTACTATTTTCTTTTCTTAGCAAAGGTTAGAATATGGTTGGGAATTCTGCCGCAGTAATGCTAGAGACCGGTTTCCACAAACGTAATGAAAACACCTCCAGATTCTCAAGTACATCACATCTGCATTGTGTGCACTGAGTTACACAGACAAAAGTAAGGAGAGAGCGGAGTAAAATCCCAGCACTCTTCTAGCCTTCTGACACTGTGGGGTTGCTAGGGCTCACATTTCCTGCAAGAGTAAATGAGAATAATTTGCTATTCTAACAGGTACCGGCAGGAACTGCCTGGGCTGTGTCATCTGTGAGGGGACCAAGCAGGGGCTAGTTCTATTTAAATGTTGTGCAGTTACAACACTGTCAGAGACTTTTTAATGCCAAGGAATTTTACATATTTCTATTTATATTTTGAAATGGCAGTCACAGAGTGTTCAGACTTGCCCTTCTCTGCCTAGCCATGAAAATATAGGTGGGATCTTCCATCTACAAGCCAATTTGATATAATATGATTTCAGGTTCACCGCAAAATGTTCTTCCTTTACACTATAAAATTTACCATATTATATTACATGGTAATGGTACTTCCAGAAAAAAATAAAGAATTACACATGAATAAGACAACGAAAGTATGCAGGTAACCATGGCTACTGTTGTGAACTAAATAACATTTTTTATACAGCTGTGAATATTTGTATTACTGCCAGTTAAGCTGTAGAGTTCAGATTTGAGACAAGGCTGGTAAACAGTGAATTCTTGCCTGAAGAAAGGTACTTCCCAAAGTGGATGCAGGCCTCTATATCAGGCCACTGTGCATTCTGGTGTAATTTTTTGTCTAGTAAACACACATCTTATTACCTCTGTCAAAGTAATCCAAGTACAACTCCTCATGGCCACTACTTATACCCTATTGTCAGTGACACACTTTTGCACAAGCTATTTTCTATCTGAAAGGGATTTTTATTTCCTCTCGCCATATATCTGCAATCGCAGCTTCTGACATAGCTTTTGAAATAGCTTGGGCTCCATAAAAGAGACTTTTGAAACTTCTTAAAACTTTTTTTTAAAACTTTTTAAAAAATGTGCAAGCAAAACACTCAGCCTTCTTTGATTTTCACTAGTGGTAACACCCTCCTCTTTGGTCCCAACAGCAATCCTGGACAACAAAATAAAAAATGATTCCAAATGACAGGGCAGAAGAGAAGGACCTTTTCTCCTTCAACATCTTTCCAATTTTCAAGTTAATCTTTCTTAAATCATCCTTCTGTTTACATGTCATAGTATCTCTTCTCAAATCAATCATCATCAGGATGACTGGATGGAAAGAATGGAAATCTAAGGGCTTTTTTCTCCTTACAGAGAAAAGGTACACCCAAAATTATCAAATTATTTGGAATAAACTGACAGTAGTTGCTACACTAAAGGAAAACATAAACAGAAAAGCAGTTAGTGAGATGAACCTGTGCTTCCAGTAATATAAACAAAACAAAAATAATGAAACGCCTACTGTAACTAAGTGAAGCAGGACTTAAGAGCAACATCTCTTTATTCAAAAATTGAGTCACTTCTTCCTTCCAGTAGAGCATGACTTTGAAACCCAAGTGAGTGCTTGTTCATTCGCTGTGAATTTATCTTCTTTGCCTGGTTTGGAGAGATAGGATCCTTTCTTAATAAAAGCACTAGCTAATAAAGCAAACACAGATTCACTTTGCAGTTCAATCTTTAACAAACTGCCTGTAGCCTAAGGTGAAATACAAATTCCATGGTTTTGTTTCTCCTCTGTAACATGGGAAAAAGAGCAATTCTTTTCTGCCAGTCTTTAACAGTCCTGTTTGTTTCAGCTGACAGAAATTTTGAGGACTAAACATTTCACATCTGTATCAACAATGCCTAGCTTGAAGAAAGTTATATATGCTCTTGAAAATGGTATTAGTACCAATATGGTTATTCATATATGAGCGGTAATATATATTATATATTACTATATATATATCATATACTACATGTGAACACTATATAAATACATACATACAATGTATATACTGTATATAGTGATATTAACAAGCTGATGTCATGGAGAATAGAACCGTGGGAGGCACAGTAGAACAGCGCTCAGGCAAACAACCGTGAGATCTAAAGACCCACAAACTCTGGGGATATGAGAGGCAATCCTTGTACAAAGAGGACATTCTTCCGACTTCTGCATACACAAAAACGTTGGAAAAAGAAAACCACGCTGCAGCGACCCTGAAGAGTGGTCTCAAGAAACCAAATGAAGCCAAATTTCTGCATGTTGGTCTACAATAAATGAAGGGTCGCATTTTCAATATGCACTGGGTAATTTAAACTTCCCTTTCAATCTTTTCTTACTGATGTACAGTACACACAATTATCACCTTCACGTTCTATGGCTCTCTCCAGCTGACTACTATTATCACCTCTTTACTTCAGTATTTGGTTTCTTCTACTTTGCTCCCTGTCTTCTCCTCCTTAACACTCTCTAAGGCTATCACTTCTCTTAGCTTCTGACACAAGCATTTCTTTCTCCTTCGAATTTCCTCTTAATTTTCAGCTTTCATTACTCTGCTTCAGGAGCAAAGACCAAAACACCATCCACCATAGTCTCTGATCTAAGAATATATACAGCCACCACATAAACCCATTTGCAGCTGTATGCATTTTTACACGACTTGCAGCCAATACAATTTTGCTTGTTAATGGAAACATCAGTAGAGCTGTGTATTAGTAAAAAGATGGTTTTATTGGATGTTTCCTTTATAGAAAGTGATATGATTTCCCATTTCTTCATTTAAAAAAGTGCCTTACAATACAAAGTTCAGTAGACCGACATACATATTTCATCTTCTCCATAAATAGTTAATAAAAATACTCTAAATTACATACTGCATTTGCAAAGGAAGCCACAAAAATGTGCATGGCAGTAACGCAGCAAGTTGGAACTCGGCATATACGGTTTGAAGAAAACTAGCTCAACGTAACAGAATAAAAAGCTAAAAGCCCCACAATGCAAATAAAATTACTTCCTGTTAGAAACAAACTTAAGGATGTGATTTGAGTATTACAGCCATTTTTTATAAATATTTTCCTTTTTAGGTATATTTGAACCTTTATAGCATGTATCATGTCAGCCTAGAGCACTTTATGTGATACCAGGAGCACTACATTTGGTAAGTAATGTCATTATTTGAAGCGGAGGTCGCTTCTGTTCTACAGCAGAATGGACAGCAATACAGACTCTAACAATAAGCTCTATTTGCATTTATGAACCTCAAAGTAATTTGCAAAAGGCAATTCACCTCTTCACTGCGACTCAGCAAATGGGACCCTGAAGCACAGGAAAGGACAATACGTCTGAGCACCAGACAAGCCCCCAGCATGGTCAAGAGCTGAGTGCAGACGCACGCAGTCGGGTCTGGCAGTCACTGTCCTGCCTGGGACACTTCATAACCAGAATTAGGCACACTGCTGTAAACCCAGTGGCGGCCAGCACTGGTTTTATAACTGTCATTACAAAGCCCCAGATAATTAAGCATCAGATAATTAAGACTTATAAAAATTGCTTTTGATCAAATACTGCATAATTTCTCTGAGATTGTTCAGTAGAACAGTGGTAGAACTAGGAATAAAACAGAAATTAAAAAACAGAGTTGAAACAGCACTTCAGATATGCAGTGTTGCTTGTTCTGAAGAAAAAGCAGGCTGTGAAGAGCTAGAGGATACCAGTTAATATTGTAACAAAGATGTAAGAGCATATAGTGCCCACTGATCTGCCTTTTGCCATTTTGAGACACCTCCACACCCTGTGCTACTTCTCAATGGTCAGAGCTTTTGCCTGCTTAGGTAACTGTGGTGTTAGAGGGAGGAAAAGAGCTACGTCAGTGATCCTTAGAGTCTCTCTGAGAGAAACAAGACACCTCTGAAAGGTGATGGCTTTTGCCCAGTAGGGCACCAGGCTGGGACTTTGGTGCTTTAGGTAAATGTCCAAAGGTAAAGGGGATAATTATAGACCTGCGTGACTAGTGGCAATAGCTTACCCATCTGTCAAAAGCATTGTTCATGCTACATCCTGAATGTCTCCTGTATTTGAGGAGTTACTAAAAATGTACACTGTTTTGACTTATTTGTATCTATGGGGGAAAGTAAAAATATGGAGATTGAACTGAACAGCAGGGCAGACATCAGGTTATGTCAAAGCTCAAAGCCTACCACGAGCAAATGTAATTCCCAAGCTTGTCCCCAAATCCTTGATTTCTGCCAATCATCATGTATAAAAGATTACTGGTGTGGCACTACTTTAACATATTAATCATCTGAATATGAAGTGATTTCTGCAGAAATGGTATCTGTTTCCAAATACAAAGACATGTAAAAAGACAGCAATTAACAAAGAAAAAGAAGTTACTTTAAAAAGTGGTAATTTGTTACAAAAGCAATGTCAAAATATTTCCTTGTATTAGTGTTCTAATGATCTCAGGATACAGGGAGAAGTAATATTTTTTTATTCCACCAACTTCAAGGGTTGGAAAAAGCATATAAGCGTTTGGGCTCAGACTCCCTTCACCAGGTCTGCTGATTCTTCTGGTATTGTGTCCATGTGAAATAACCTACTTTCCAACAATGATAAATAGGTAAAAATCTTGTCACTGAGTTAGTGCATATGCCTTCAATTGAGGGAAAAGCTGTCTGCCAAGCTTCAACCAAGTAGATCATAGGTCTGTGAAAAAAAGAATCTGAAAGGATGGAATCCAGTTGCTATAGCGGCAAATTAAACAAATAAATGAGATACCATGGAATGCTGCAAAATATTTGTGGTCTGATTAAGTCATATTTGCCATATGTGTGAATACTAACAGCACA
Organism: Apaloderma vittatum; assembly: GCF_000703405.1. Lineage (NCBI taxonomy): Eukaryota > Metazoa > Chordata > Aves > Trogoniformes > Trogonidae > Apaloderma > Apaloderma vittatum. Next base: position 84,316 of record NW_009733760.1, read on the forward strand.
GTTAATAAAATGGGTACAATACAGTACAATCCCATTTTTATTGTATGTACATTCTAATTCTTATCTGAGTAAGTGCTAATGAATGGTAAGCAGTGGGTCCCAGGATACATAACACTTCATTTTACTGTAATCACAAGGCAAAGCATAGTCCCTTAAATACATAAAGACAGACAATAAATGCATATTAAACCACTATACTTGCAAAGAGATATTTGCATTCTTCCCTGGGTTTGCATGGCCTGCTAAAGGACAAAGCTGTTTGTAGACCACTTCTAGGATGACTCGCATAGGGGGTGCTTTAGGGTACATAATCTGCAGCTGGTAAATTAAACCTTTTTCAGCATAAGCAATCCTTTCCCTTTTTTTTCCTAGTGACATGTCATCTTTTCTTGATAAAAGACACTGTTTGAATATATTCAACATTAACCATAATAATATATCACTTACTGTTTGATTCTACTATCTGTCTATATTCTCTGGTAAAAAAAAACAACCCAAACTGGAAAAAAAGGAGAAATCTGTTATGCCAAAAGATAAAACAAGCATCTGATTCTAACTGAGAAGAAAGAAGAACACATAGATTTTTATCAAAAATGTGTACCAGCTACTAATGCATTTTGCACTGATTTTCAAGTTGAAAATTTATTTATATTTACAACCTGCAAGCCACTTATCTGACAAATCTTGTAGTAGCACCAGAGAAACGTACCAGCTTAAGCACCACAAAAGAGCTGCGAGCTCCAACAGTGACTATGGCGAGCAACACAAGCTGCACAGAAAACGAACTTTAAAACAAAACTGGCGTTCCTAATATTGTGAGAACTATGGGAATGAACCAAACGCGCTCCCATCCCACACCGCTGGGTGGGTTTAGCCCACATGAGCAGCCCAGGGCCAAACCCTGCTTCTAGGAAAACACGGCTCAGTACGTACTCCACACCCAGAGAAAGTCTAATGTTCCCTTTGTACGTCCTTTTGGGGCCTTTCTTTGGTCATTTGTTTTGTGCCCACAGTAATTGCTTTACCAAACATCTGTATGAACGACTTCAGCTCAAAATCTGGCTTTGAGCTTTTATTATCAGTATTATTACTATTACCTTAATTATTACTTCCGGAGTTACATCTGTCTTTGTCTGTTCAAGCAGGGCAGTTTGAAATACAAACAACGCACCTCCTTACCTCTGGTACTTCAAATATGTGATCTTCCAGCACACCTCAGCAAAGAGAGCGTCTCTTTTAATATGCAATGCAACTCACACTTCACAGCTGATAGGAAAAAATAAGGCACGCTCTAAACAGGCTTGCTTTCAACAGCAGGACTGAGGTTCTGAGGGTCAAACAGTCAAGATTATGTATGGCATTGTCAGATAAAAATATAGAGATGCAAAACACCAATGCCATTCTACAGGTATGAAACAGATAAAATTTATATAATCACAGGGCTAGTACTGTTGCATGGCTGCAAGGGGTTTTAATCCTAAACACTTCACAAGGACTTGAAGCTCCTTGCATGTCACTGTGCAAATATTGCTTCATCTATCCTGTAAACCTATGTCCAACAGCAACAAAAACAATTTTCCTCCTCTCACAGCAGCATCAATAAGCTGTCTCCTTGCTCTTAACTCCTCTAATTAATAGATCTCAGCGAAGTTTTCCCACACAAGCAATGGGAAGATACGGTACGAAAACATACCCCTCATTTCCTCTTTCTTACTGTTCCTTATTTCCTTGCTTCCCCTTTTCTCATCCTTCTCATCCCTCAGGTCCTCTTTAGCATTTTGAGTTTCTTCCAGCTTGTCCACATTTTGTGCCTTTTTTATTCATTTGCCTCATCTGTTTGGGTTTTATTCTTTTCCTTTTTTTTAACGTAGGAGTTGGAACAGCATCAGCTGACCTTTTTACTCATCTCTTTCCTCCCGCCTGTCTTTTCCTCTCATCCAACTATCCCTCCCTAACCTCCTTTTCTGTGCTTGCTCTGACTCTCTCCCCTTCTCTCCTCCTTTGGCAGTCACTCCCATGACTTGGTGTTGACACTACATGCTCTCATCCTTGGTGCTAATGGACAGTTACGTGACCTTGTCAACAGAAGAAGGCAAAACTTCAGAAAAAGATCGCATCTGGGGATTTCAGCTCTTGGACTTTTCATTTGCAATGCTCACATCTAGAATAGGGCTCACACGTTTAGATGTTACCAAGTACTCAAAGATATTTTAGAAAAGGTCCCTCTTTACTGCGCACTGGGCTTGTTTGTACCAGGAGGAGCCTGTGTGTGTGTATTTTCTCCAGATTACTGGAAACAGAAAATAATCAGAAATGTTCAGCATCTGTGTTCACTTAGAAAGTTGTCTTCAACTTACCCTGATGAGACTCTCCTCCGGCAGATATTTAATGTGGTTAGGGCTAGCTTCCTACTTCGCAAAAACTGCTGTGTTGTTACTGTATTAGGTAAAAAGGTCTTCCTAATGCTCCCAGAGGATGCCACTCATTTGGTCTGGTTTACCTTGCAGCATCTCTCAATTTTCAGGTGCTATGCTATCACAGGCTTTGACACACTACCTATTTCCAAGAGCTTCACACGAGTAACAGAAAGTCAACAAAATCTTTCAAGCTGCTGCTGCTTTTTCTACACAGAGAGGTGGGATAATTAATACTACTGTATTCATGCTCCAGTGGTGGAACTGGCAGATAATGAGGAGCCGTGTATCTGCAGTATGAACATGCAAGCAGCGTACAAAGCCAACAACATTACTGTCACGGGTTTTGCAAACATTCTGAGTCCCCAGGCAATCAGCTTCAATTGCTATTCTTTCCATCAGACAGATGTTTAAATAACAGCAATCTAGTAGTGGGTATTCTGTTGGAAATAAAATTACAATTTTTCCCTGATTTTTACCAGAAAACTTCACAAGTTATGTAAGAAGTGGGAACTCCTTCCTGGAGCACTGGAGGTTTTTTTCACCCTTAACATATGAAAATACTATAAATTAAGAAGAGCACTTGAGCTGGGACACCCCTGAAAGCCTTGAATTGGATTTAGAAACAAATCTCAGAAAAGGGTATTTTCTAGGCGTAAGCATGGGGCATTACCAAGGCACAGTACATTGCACAAAAATAGCCCATACACAGGATGTTGCTGTATTAGGAAGGCATCCTCAAGAAGTACAATGCTCTGCTTCAAATGAGTCATTTCTGAAAAGGATTTTTAGGGCAACACGCTAGATGGAAGCACTCTCCTGAAAGAAGGTACCTCTCCTTGTTTGTACATCAGAGTGAGCACCGTGCAGCAACCGACTCAACTAACGACAGAGAGATTTTGTCAAAAACATCACCAGTTTTGGATCTTCCAATCTTTATATGTCAGGTTACTATGAATTTTTATCTTTGCATGGCTTTTCTATTTTTCTACTTGTCGAATCATCAGGGAAGAACACTTTCCACCAGAAAAACAAAGGAACAAACAAGCCAAGGCCACCGGACCCAAGACAAGGCTACGAGGAGGAACAAGAACTGGAGAGATGGCCCAAGGCACTCCAGACCACTCTGAGTTGGACTGAGCTTCCAGCTGAGCAGACAGCAATAATGCAGCAAAAGAGAGACAGCTTGTGACATGAACAGAGATGTGTCACTTGGTTGGGCTCCTTCCTCTCCGTAGCTGGTCTTCATCTACTGTTTGTGCCCATTTTTCTGCACTCTCTTGAATACAAGCACAGAGGGTGTGTCTTTCTAGGAACGCCTTTGTTTCCCAAAAGCAGCATAAAAAGAAGCAAGTACAAAGCTCATATAGATTCTAGTGGCACAGAACCCATACGACAATTGATTTTCCAGCTCCACAGAGGTAGAGATATTCCCCGTTCCCTGACCTCTAGAGTTTTCATATGAAGACCATTCTTTATTTCTGACATCCAGAGCCATTGAAGTCCTCAGTAAGTAATTTCTATCTCTGTATTTTACTTTCCTTGCCACAAACAAAAGATGATTCATATTTTTAAAAATAATTTGGGATGGTGTCTATGAAAAACAAAGAAGGATTCTTGCCAAAATGGTATGCTAACTTGGACAGTTACTGCATGCAGTCCTGCCATGTAACCTGGCTCAAAATCAGCAATGCTCAAGCTTAAATTAATTCAGTCTACAGATCCGTTCATGTGGGTAGTGCTTACAATAGGGGCAACCTCTAGTTTTAGAGTCTGTGTTGATATCACAGAGAACATAACTTCTGGAAACAAACATTATCCATCATCATCCACTCCAGTCCCAACACAAAAAGGTGCAAAGAATGAGCTGATAAAAAACCTATTACTATGACACATTAGACACTAAAGGTTAGCTTTTAATTAAAAATTCCTAATACTGATAGAGATCAGAAAGAAAGCCATAAGAAAATGGGAAAGAATATTTCCCATGCAAAATATGCCTGTGGAATTAAGCATTGATATGGATCCAAAGTGCAGGACTGTCTGAAGAACACGAACTTCTTTCATGGAAGAGTTCAGTAATTTGGCAACTAAAATTGTAGCCAGCAAAGATGAACTCATCTGCATAACTAATAAATACAGAAAGTGGACTCAACAACACAGAAACAGAGCAAGGCTGAGACATGGCCCTACTTTCCAACAGCTCTCTTCAGACAGGTCATTGCCTCTACTGACAGAAGCTTAACCTCAGCTACTCACATGTGCTCCTTCACCTGATAAACACGGATGAAACCCTTGCCCTGCTGAAATCAACAGCAACCCTGCCACTGAGTTCCCCTGGTCATTTTTCAAGTCACAGCGTTAGTATTGGTTATGGGCGAATCGATTGCCTGAGATGATAAAATAGATTAGTTTTATGGCACACTACAACTCTGTTAGTGATGCCTTTCACAAAGGTACGCATCTGTCTGTATGAGGACCACCTGGTACCACAAGGCACTACTTACTACACAAATTTTTCTGTAGACAGGGACTGTATTTCTAAATATCACTGTATACATATGTAATAAAAGCACAGTTCTTGATGCTATGAGCAATTTTATGGTAAACAGTTTGTGGCTTTTATCATTCTGCACAAGGATGAGACTCTTTCTGCTTGTACAAAACTTTATAAACAATACTAAGACTGAATTGGTAATGGGATTGCATAGCTCTGAGGTTCATTTCCCTCATGTTTTTGATTTCTAGGGAGGAATTTTTCAGATGTTAATAAAGTGTTGCCATGAAAGATAGCTTTCTCTGAGTATCAGCAAGACACTTATGTCTTCAAGAAAACATTTTTTTTTAACTATAGACAATATTATAACTGCAGAGAAGGGATCGGAAAGGAAGAGAAGAAAAAGAGGAGTGAGAACTAATTAATATAACCTAACAAAGCAGCAGACACTGCTGCCCACACCACTTCTGCTTGGACTAATGCACCGAATTAGACCAGCCCTTCATACAGCCTTCAAGATAGTCACCTTAAAATGCTTCTAAAGAACGAATACTCTGAAATATTTTTATACATGCTCATATTACTAATGGAAATATGATTGCTATTATTACAGCCACATTTCATGACTTTTCATTCCTGTTTCATGTGTAAATTTTGCAGGCTGATGTTGACAGTGGAGTAAGTTGTTACAGCAGGTCATAATCTGTCAGAAACTTTTAGAATATGACTTTTCAATTAAATTAAGGAATCTTTTTACTGTGGAAAATGTATAGTTTTACCTTATCCACTTTTTTTGGCTTTTTTGGTGATAAATACACATTTAGGGAAACTGCTGTGGAAAAGCCTGGATGGAGTGTTCACAGATGTAGTAACATTTGAGCTCATATTTAGGAGCTGCACCAGGCACTGTGGGGGAAGCTCACAGAGACGAGGGGTTCATTAGCAATACCACAGTAGCAAAAGGACCCACCTCTGATGGCCTGATTTCCCTCTGCCACAGGTGATGAATCTCTTGTGTGAGTTTTGATGCACAAGGTTAAGCTCCAGCACAGCCACTCTTGTGTTCACAAAAATTATCACTGAATGTGCACAGCTGCTGTCAAAACGTGCAGGAAAAGATTGGAATAAATGTTTATTTCAGTAAAAACAATAGCCAAGGATTGCGGCTTCTACAGAACTCAGTCCCGCCCTTTCACCAAGGGGGCCTCTATCACCTTCTCTAAAATCTGCCATGTCAAAATTGTAACTACTATTAAGTGAGGTGTTAGCATTCTCAAGGTAGTTTAAGAACCCCTTCATGTCATGATGGGCAATGCATCAGAATTAATTAGTATGAAAGCTGGTGAGGATAAAATGATGGCTAAAACATCAGAAAAAATTAGACTGAAAGGCAGTGAAAAGCCCAATAGCCATAAGCTCTCTCTGTGACTGAGCTAGAGGAACACTTGAATAAATGGAGACCGACACAGTAAACAATTCCTTTACAAAAGACTTTCAAAAATGCATACTACAATATTTCAAGCTGAAAAAAAAAAGTCTAACATGCTTGCATGCAACTCATTTCAGCAAAGTCTATTGTGTCCAAAATTCTCAGGCGAAAGCCCACTTCAAATATTTCAGTGAGTACACACTTGTACAGAGCAACACAAGCTTGAATCGCCTTTTAGTTATGGTACAGAGGAGACTTCCAAAATACACAGAGCCATTTGTTGTCAACTGCTTCAAAAGGTATGTTCATAAAGAATGTTATAGGTTAGGCACTTTCAGTATGTGGAATGTCACCTGGAAGAAATGTCATCAGAGCTGTCACTGATGTGGTGTGGAGAAAAAAAATCAATCGATGTATGCCTTGGCAGGGTTTACAAACACTCAGTTGGTAACCTCAAAACTCAAGGCAGGACAGTCTGAACAAACACAGCAGGAGTCATCAGACTTGTTCCTCAGCTCTACTCACACATAATATCACACTATTCCTTTCAAAACATCACAAAACAGTACAGTATTTAGCAGAAGCTGATGCTCCTTTGCCAGGAGTAACTCTCATACTGCTCCTTTAACACACAATTTCGGGAATAAATAAAAAGCAATGCCATCGGCCCCACCCCAGATAGGACCAATTTATCAAGCCCTGCAGTGGTGGACAAATTTTGATCTTCTGTGGTGATACAGCACTCACACCCTGAAGGATGAGCTCTACTGTCATCTACTGCTGAAGAGCAGTGCCAAATGGTTGGCCATGCCTTGATAGGGAAAATAAAATTTTGCAAAGACGCAACTAGAGAAGGAAACTTGATGCTTTTCAGTTTCAAACACTACATCGAAGTATTAAACACCTGATGGCAAAGTGTGGTCTAATCTTTGCCTTAGCATTTAAACATATAGTTGAGAGAATCAATGTCTGACTTGCCATAGTAGAGAAGGACGAAAAGGTCAGATTTTTTCTCAAGAAGCTACTTTTACAATTACTGATGCAGCAATTCTGAAACTTTGCATTGATGTACGAAATTCCACATTATTAAAAATACCCAGATACAGGTTCTACCACACAAGTTTAGTGTACTTGAGAAATAAGTAAATTTTTGTTTTCTAAAAACATTCGAGTTCAAAAAGCATAGTGAGATTTCTTGAATAAGCATTCTAAACAAAACTTTTTCATCACAAATTCTAGTTTGTTATTTGTCAAAAATTATTTGTCAAAATCAGAATTTCTGTTTCATGGAAGAGTCTCTTTTGAATAAATTTTCTCATGACCAGGGTGACATTGCTCTGGGAAAGGTACCTTATCACCAAAAACAGCCGATCCCCACAGTTAGCCTAGGATGTAGGACAAAAGTTCAAATCTCCACTGTTTCAAACTGGTCAGGATTCAAGTATGACTCAAGGAATCAAGGAAGGAAAGCTGTGATTTTTGCTTGCAAACAACGTTTCTTAATCACTTCTGAGGGAATCATCTCTAAGTGTACGCAGTCATGCACAGGCATGACACAGGGCAACCTGTGTCTTACACTTCTGTTTATACAAGAAAGTGTTTGCATTACTTTACTCACCATTCCATGATTTAGCCACGCTGGTATAAAATTATCAAGCAGCTTTGGGTAAATCAGTTCCCTGTCATAGATATAGATGCTCCAAAACATCGTCACAACAAACTAAGAAGAAAAAAAAGAAAAGACAAGACATTTAAAAATATATGCTTCTGAACAATTAGTTAGACATTTTAGATAGCAAAATGGGGCATTTAGTGAATGATCTATGGACAGATACAGACATTATTGTTCTTTGACCAAATCCTGCTTTAATCAACAGTGTCAAACTGGATTATTATTTGCATTTACAGGAGTTTCAACTTTTCTTACTTTTTATTTTTTTTACTTTCAGCCTGGAAAAAAATCTTACTTTTTGACTTACATGCCTCTGGCTAAATTACAACTGAGTACTACACTCTAGTAGCAAATGTGGCACATAAATAATGTTTCACCACTAACAGGATCAAAACCAATTGGAAAATCAGGTAAAATATCACTTGAAATTCATGACACATTCAGCCTTGAACAGAAGCCTATAAACTCATCTTTGCAGTTTTGGTATCAGCCATCAAAATAGTATTGTTCAGAAGAAAATACTTAACCTTTTAACTACTCTGCACACACTTCATGGACTGAGATCCATACAAAAAAGGTCTAGTATCCTGCTCGTTTGTCAGTATGAAAGCTGGCTTGGTTCTTGTCATAGACTGTTTACCAGAAGCCCAGAAAAGCCCACTACTTCCTCTAAACTGAGGACAGGACAGGTGGCTGAGATAAAGTTTGAACTAGGCTACATTTTTGCCAAAGTGTGCACAAATTCTTTAAAGATACCCTGAGGACTAAAAAACAAAGACAATATAAAACTGCAAAAAATTATAGGAATAATAGTTTTAGCTTAGCTTAGCTGGAGAAAGAAGAAAGTAAGTAATCTTCTGATTAAAATACAATTGCTTTTTTATCTTGCATTTGAGTCACAGTTTTCTAGCAGTACAAGTCATTATTTACAACAGTGAAATCCAACACTTGGGCCAGGAGCCTTTCAGCGACCATTTTCAGGGCATCTCTCACCGTAGCAACAAGTCCAAGCTTGAAGTTTGAGAGGCAACAGACTGGACTTGCACTGAGATCAGCAGGGAAGCATTCAGTTACATCCAAACCGATGTGGCCTATGATCTTACATTTGCAAGGTCAGTAAAAGAAAGTGCAAGAAATATGGGGTGAGCACAGCAAGGTCAGTAAATTACTAGTGTGTGTGATAGAGTAGGCGTAAGTTCTTTTAAATGCTTCTGACTTTAGAAAGTTAAAAATGAGGTTGCAGTTTATCAATGATACCTTGTTCTAACCACAGACACACAGACTTTGGCCAGCGAGTTATGTGAGTGACCTGAACCAGTGCACTATTCCCTCAGTGCGCATACAGTACATAGCTTCTTGGTTTCCAACACACTTGTCTGTCTGTTACGATAGCTGTCGGTGCCCGCTCAGCATAAGCTTGGACTATCTGACTAGTGCACAGAGGCCAGGGAAAAAAAAAATTGTGATGGACAGCCCGAAAAATACTGCAAGTGTAAAGTACCCTGCAAGAAGTCTCTCTTCTGAGCCAGTCTTGGCATTGGCACAGCCTGGCTCTTTACGCACCTGCTGACACGTAAGTGCCAAGATATGAAGAGCTGAACAGCAGGCAAAATGGAAGCAAAGTATCTCCTTCTCTGTAGGCTTCCTAGAAGTCACGTATTATCACAGCGGGTCTCTGAGAACCTGCTAAGACCAACTGGGACATAAAAATATACTCTCAGGCATGTGAAGACCAAAACTGATAATGCATTTTTCCAAGGAAGTCTTACAGCAAGAAAAATCACCCAGGAATAGGGTGAACCTTGTTACACTGAATACAGGAACGCTGACATCTTTTGAGTTGTGATTTTTGTGTGGATCAGAATAAAACAATCGCCTTTGCCAAGGAGGTAAAGATAAGAAAAGTGGGCACGTGCCATCTGTCCCTTAACCGAAGTCAGCCAAGGGATGGAAGGGGATCAGCCTAGCTGGTTGCAACCATCTGGAGCTACAGACGGCAAACGCTGCTTAGCAAAGCACTGTCCCAAGGCAGACATAAGGTAAAGGAAGCGAGCAAAACCCAAGGTGTTACAGAACTAAACCATCCTGGAGGATGACCCACCATGAGACTAATACGATGCTCTGGGGAAGATCCCTCCCAGTGTCTGAATGGTTCAACTTACTGTTAGTTCATTTGGATAAAATGAACTATAAAAATCAACTATTTCACTATGAACCAAAATGAACTACAAAAAGGAACTATTTGGATAAAAAGAACTGTAATGAGGACTTGCTACTTAGCTACCTTGTCTGCTTCTATATTTGTTTACTTTGATTAATGAGCAAGTGTTGGTCTGGTATTTCTACATCACTTCCACTACACTTTGGTACTGGTAGACTTTCACTTGGGCTGAGCTTTGTCAAGATCACCCATGGTCATGCAGTGTCAGACCCCAATACAACTAAGCTACTTCTTTACACCGCCTATGTGAGGCTCAATCAGAATCGCAGCTCTTAGGCTCGTCCTGCCTTCCCTGTGGCCCAATTTGTCACTACGGCAGAGACAGTCATGGCACTGCCCTCACATGCCTGGCTGAACGGGCTGCTCATAGGCAGCAGATATATTTCAGGGAGCCCAATACTTTTATTTTCTTTTGTTCCCAAGGCAAAATGGCCCAAATGCCACCCTTCCATTTCCTCTTCAGATGAACTCAAGTCCTGGAATTCCAAGGAAGAAAACAGGCACCAGCAATTGCTTTTACACTTCTTTGCAAAGGAGCCTCCTAAGATTGCCAGCTTTCCAAAGACAGTGATTCCTTGGTTAAACATACAGTTAAGCAACAGAGAGAAAAACAGAGGAGTCCCTTGTTTGCTACTCATCCTGTCTAGGGTCATTACAGATCAAAGCGGGCCTCAAATTTGCAAGTACACCTTGGAAACTGAAAATACAAAGTAACTCACCTGTGGCAGGAATCTAACAGTACTGCAAATCAAATACACAGCAGCAGGCAAAAAAGAAAGACTGAAAACTAAACTGTCTTAAAGAAATATTCCTTGAATTTTTGTCCTCCATCTTTGAAGCTTCAGAGGACATGAGAAGAGCATGTGGCACTACCAAGGAAACAAATTTAAAGGACAAGTTGGGAAATGGTTGGTGATTCAAAAGGGAAAACAAGTGGCTTTACCAAAATGGCACAAATTGTAGCAAAGAGAAACTAACAGAGGAAACCCAGTGAAAACAATTGCATAATTTGCAGTTTTATAGGAGACCAAATAAGAAATGTCATGCAAATGAAGAACAAACCCAGTAGAAATTTATTTTTCCTGCACTATGTGTTTTTGGTTTTGGCTGGGCTGCACAGTTCAGTTCACTCACTTCCTGGATGGCTTCATGACAAAATTAAAAAAAAAATCCCAACCTTTTGACCTTGTCAAAATTTCTTCCAAGTACAGTTAAAGGCAAGCTATCTGGCTACCTCCCAAGAGCTCAGCAGTTAACTATGAGTATAAATTTATTGTTTGTGAGCCTCTTTGTGGGTTAAAGGCATTACATATAGAAGCAAAGTGTTATTAAAGGCAGACCACAGCAAGCACAAATTGGCATGGTACTGGCTTTAGGCGGGATCCAGTGCTAGCACAGCATCTCACAAAATGAATTTGAAAAGGGCCAATGAAGGAAATGACAAGGAGCGAGAAATGAAAATTAGGGAAGACTCCCCTTGGAGAACGGAGTTCAGGAGGCAATTGCACCACTGCTTGGTCACGTGCCCATCACTAGCCACCACGCTGGCACAGATGAGGGCAGAATTCAGAAAAGAGAGATTTTGACGTGGTTGAGTCAGTTACGGAAATAAAAGCATATTTAGTTTGGCCAAATAATGAGGTTAAGTAGGAGACTGCAGCAAATGCCTACACATCTTCTCTTGGGATAAGATCCCAGATCAGTATTTATTATTGATGATCTACAGAAGGATGATCAGCTTTCTTTTTGACTGTACCAGTACAGTGAAACAAGACATAAGAAAGCATGCCTGGCTTTTCTCTTAGGTATCACAGGTTTTTAAAAACATAAAAGTATAATATAAAGAATATGAGATCATTCCAGCCAGTTGAGTCTCAGACATGAACAGAGCTATTTGTGTTTACACAAACACTAATTAACCACAGCAACTCAGCAACTTTATGACCAAAAAAATTGAAAAAAGTAGAGATAGTCTAAACCACTTGTGTAGTCTTGGACTTTTAAGTGGGTCTCATGTGTCTCTTGCAGTGTAAATTACTCCCAGTATAAATCTCCTTTACACTGATAAAGGGGAGGTAACTGCAACCAGGACAAGTGAGAATTGGTAAGGAACTTCTAAAATGCCTGTGCAAGCATTTTTCTTCAGCAGATGCTTCACGATATCTTAGGCATTTGAACAGTATCCTAGGCTTATAATAAACTAGAAAAGGGCTAGGAATTTTGCCCACAGACTTTTTTTGTGGAATAAAGCTTTACTGCACAGAAAACTGGTCTGTTGATTTGGCTTCATTCTCAAGAGTCGTATAAATAAGAGCAACAATAGGTAAACAGTAGTCATTATGTCCTTCAAACAGATTCACATTTATTTCTGCATGCTCCTAAACAAAATGGTAGGTTGGCAATTCAGTTTTATCTGAGCCCCCAAAGATGCACAATGCATAACACAATGCTGGAGAGCTGTGATTTGCTGCAAAGATTTTGCAAGACTTGATTTGTTGCAAAGTCACCCAGAGAGACTGTTTGCCCTCGCGCTTTTTCTTTCATCACCTTTGGAAGGCGGGAGAAGGCTGGTGGTCAGACTTCCTAGGTGGTTTCTATGTCATACTTTTTTAGGAAGTACTAAAAATTAAATACTTCATTTTTTACATTTTTTCCCCACATTGTTGTTTGACTTTGGAATGGAAACCCCTTTTCTCATCTGTTTTTCAGAACAAGTCATCTCAAGGGCTTCAGTAAGCAGGAAACACAGAAAAAATGGGTTGAATTGCTCTTGAAAGCTTACAGTTACTGGACTTAAAAATGTTCCCCTAGTATTTGCATTATTCCCTAAACATGCCCTGTGTAAAACACTGAGCAATAGAAATAATTTAGATGTTAAGGTAACTGACAAATACTTAAGCATGACCGCTGCTGTTACACTAGAAACCCAAGGATTTTATTCACATCCGTCCAATTTTTATGGGTGAAGGTTCCCTTGTGTCGCTACTGGAAACCACTGAGGCGCTCCGAGGAGAGCTAGGTGGGCGAGTCTCAAAGTAAGAAAGTCTGCATTTGAACTTTTGTTCTTTTTGTTTGGTTGGTTTTTTAATGAGGAAGCAGTTGAGAGAATACGAGAAACAAGGGAACTTTAACATTTTTTCTGCAGACACTCTGGTGTTTAATAACTTCCTTCTAACAAGCACCTCCGGCATACCAAAATTTCACTGGGTATTTTCTTACACATAAATAGCTCTTTGGAGAACAAAGCCAGCATAAGACATTTGCTGCTTTCAGGCCCTGAACTTACCCTATCGGTAATCCCACGGAAGAAGAGCACTCAGTGACTAGCAGTCTCTCAGGCACCAGCCAAGGCTTTGCCAAGTGGTACCTGCCCTGCGCTGCTGGAGGGGATTAGGTTTCAGGAAGGAGTCAGACCAGTGTTACACTACAAAGTGCTGCTGTTTGTCTCCCAGTAGCCAGAAGAAGAAAAAACAATGAAACAAGCTTTTTAGGCTTTCTCTGTAAGATGTAAAGTGAAATAACAGGTGGTCATCAATTGCTCCCCCTCACCACCGAAAGGTCACCTCTGGAAATGGAGAGCATCTGTCCAACAAACATAGGCATTTCTTACTATTTTCTGGATATCTCCTTTTTTTTGATTAAGATATAAGTTGTTTCTGTATGAAACTCTTGGGAAAGTATCTAGCTCCAGGCATGCAACACCACTCTTCGGAACTGCTAACTTGTAAATGTTGCAGTGGCACTTCAGCGCAGACAACAGCTAGCTGGGATTCCTCCCTTACTGGCAGCAAGAGAAACAACACCTGAAAGAAATGTGCGGAATGGCCATGACAAAGCCAAGCTGAAATTCTCCAAGATCTTGATGTTTCAAGGCCAGGAACACTGCAGCAGTAGAGAAGCACGTACACAACAGCACGGAGCTAAAACAGCAGCAGGAGAGAATCCCTGAGAGAGCCAAGGAGGGTGCACTTTTAATGCATGTAAAGGTTTACACTTCTAGATTGAAAAAGGCACTTAAAATCTTTAAATAAGGACAAATAATATGATGTTGTTGTTCTTCGCTTCTACTGTCAACACAGTAGGAGAAGCATCTGTTGCTCATCACAATCACAACTACTTCTAATTCCCAATTTCCCTTAAAATACAAATGGAACATAAAATTCTCTGCATCCATAAAATACATATTTGCAAGCCCGTTTATGCACATTTTTTTTTTAAAAACTCTATAGCTGATCCAGTTTCTTCTACCATGGCTGCAGAACTGCAGTCTGTTCCTCCAACATGAATTGTGGCAGCTCCCAAGAGGCAGGCCAGCAAGCACCGTAGGGCAGAGCTACCAGCTGGATTTTTATAAAAGAAATACCTGTACAGTGTTTCACATCTGCTTCTTACCTTCTAACTTTGCAAAAGCATTCTGTACTTCTTCACATATTGTGAAAACCCACTTCACAGGAGTGGTGAAATCACATTCTAATGAAACATCTCTGAATGTATCAATTTATAAATGATAGGTTGATACGTTAACTGCTGTTAACTGACAGCAAGTGAGGAGCTCTTGTGAAACAGTAAAACTTCAGAAACCTCACACAGTTTCCTAGTAGCAGTACCATGAAAAAAATACATGCTTCTAGTGATTTTAGTTTGAACTACTGTATACTGAAATAAAAATTTAATTAAAGGTTGATACTGAATTACATTAAAAGCAACAAGTTAATGAAAGGTTCACACTTTTTTTTATGCAACTTAAACTTAGAACTAGACTGACATAGATCACACTTCCACATAAAAACCTGTGAAATTCTAGATTTTTAGCTGCTTTCACTGTGTAGCATGAGACACATAAAGACACTCAACAACTTGTGCCATTTAAAGTGATGCACAGAGTCCCAGTGAAGCAGCACCTGATGCAAAGAACAGGGTTTTGTTTTTTTTGTTTTGAAAGAGACATTTAAAACTCTTCTTCCATACCTTTTGGATGCTTTTTTACATTACTGATAAGATCCTTCTTTTCCAACCTTATTTCTTCTCTCAGCTCTAAATCACTCATGGGATTAGCAGGAAGCAACCTGGACTTTCACTTCCCTTCCTGCTCATGACAAAACAGCCTATGGCCTGGACTCCAGTCAGGTCATCATGTGGGAAACAAGCCACAGGCAGCACTTTCACTATTCTTGACAATGACACACAGTGTCCAAACTGACTCTCAGGATGCTGCTGGTACAATTAAAATTTGAAATTACTTGTACAATCAAATTCCCAGTGAAAAGTACTTTTTTTTTTAATGAACCAAATACAATTTCAGCAACATCAGTGATCCCTTACACCTGTGAAAAAAAACAAGAGTAGTAAAGACATCTCTACCATTTTTCCCTTTTTGCATAGTCTTTTGAGCAGGGGTACGAAAGTCTTTCATCCAGAAAACAGTCAATAAATAACACCGTTCACCCAGTTTGTAAAGACGTGCAGATTACCACCATACTTACCACTCCAACAGGGAAAGCTAGAACAGCCATCATCCAGTCACGGAGGGAAATGAGTTTTTTCAGCTGCCTCTCTTGCTCTTGACTGTCATTTCCTTTAGTGAGAAGACTGGACAGGTCAGTCAAGACGCAGATTCCGAAGAAGACTGCCTGGATAACCTGAATGGAAGGGGAGGGAACACACTGTGAACACAAGAGAAGACCAGAACTTTGGCAGGCAGCAGGCTGGACACAGGCACGCATAAGGAATATTGCCACAGAATCAATGTGAGAAGTGGGAAAACATCAGTCCCTTAAACATGGGTAGAGTTTGTTCACATAATATGCGAACATACATGGGAATATATGTTCACATATATGGGAATATACAGGAAGAGTCAACAGGTCAATTCATGGCTCTGGGACTGGTGTCGTCGACAGGGCTTTGGATTTTACAACCACAGTTTGGTATACAAGGTACCAGAGCTGCGAGCAGCTAATGGGATGCACTTGTCCCAGAGGGGGAAAAGGATCCTGGGGCAGGAGTTGGCAGGGCTCATTGACAGGGCTCTAAACTAGATTTGAAGGCAGAAGGTGTCAATAATTTCATGCTTGCCTGTGACAGTGGGGCAGCACATTAGGGCCAGAGGGATGGAGTCCTAGTATGTGCTCTCAGCTTGTTGCCCTGAGGCAAACCGGGGACGATGCACCAGGACACCCCAAGGGAATCAAGGGTAATTTGCAAAAGAGGGTGACACAGCCAGACCACCTGAAGTGCCTCTACGCGAATGCACACAGCTTGGGCAATAAACAGGATGAATTAAGGGCCACTGAGCTGCTGGAAAGCCATGGTACAGGGGCTAAAACTGAAACTTGGTGGGATGATTCCCATGACTGGAATGTAAGGATAGACGGATACAAGTTGTTTAGGAAGGACAGGCAGGGTAGGAGGGGAGGAGGAGGTACCATCTACATCAGTGACAGCTAGAATTGATGGAGCTCCATATGAGGAAGGACGATGAGCTGGTTGAGAGTGTACAGGTTAAGATTAAAGGGGAGATGGGGAAGGTGATGTTACAGTAGGGGTCTGCTACAGGCCACCTGACCAGCAGAGCCAAGCAGATGAGGCCTCCATAGGCAGACAGAAGTGGCTTCACATTCACAGGCCCTGGTCCTTGTGAGGGATTTCAACCACCCTGACATCTGCTGGAGGGACAGCACAGCAAGCCGTCAGCAATCCAAGATGTTCCTGGAATGCATTGATGACAACTTCCTCCTCCAAATGGAGGAACCAACAAGAAAAGGTGCTATGCTGGACCTTGTTCTCACCAACAGGGAAGGGCTGGTGAGCAACGCGAGGCTCAGTGATAGCCTTGGCTGCCCGTGAAGTGACAGAAGTCAAGATCCTCAGGGCAACTAGGAGGGTGTATTCCAGGCTTACGACCCTGTACTTAAGGCACGAAGACTTTGATTGCTTCAGGGATCTGCTGGCCAAAGAGCCATGGGACAAAGCCCTAGAGGGAAGAGAGGCCCAGGACAGCTGGTCAGTATTCAGGGATCACCTCCTCCGTGCCCAGGAGCAAAGTATACCGACAAAAAGGAAGGCAGGAAAGAACGCTAGGAGACCTGCCTGGATGAGCAAGGAGCTCCTGGACACACTGTCACACAAAAAGAAACTCCACAAGGAGTGGAAGATGGGATGGCTAGAATGGGGGGCATATAAGGAAGCTGCCCAAGCAGCAAGAGATCTGGTTAGAAAAGCTAAAGCTCAGTCAGAATTAAATCTAGCCACGGAGAACAAGGGAAACAGAAAAAGTTTCTACAGGTATATTAATGGTAAGAAGACTAGGGAAGGTCTAGGCTCCCTCAGAAAGGAAATCGGTGAACTGGTGACAAGTGATCTGGAGAAGGCCGAGGTTCTCAACGACTTCTTTTACTCTGTCTTCACTGGCAAGGGCTCCAGCCACACTCCCAAAGTCACAGAAGACAATGACAGAGGTTGTATGAAAGAACTGCCCATAGTAACCGAAGATCAGGTTCGTGACCATCTGATGAACCTGAAAGTGTGCAAGTCCATGGTACCTGATGGGATACACCCATGGGTACTGAGGGAACTGGCGGATGAGGCTGCTAAACCCCTCTCTATTATATTCCAAAACTCACAGCAGTCCATTGAAGCCCCCACTGAATGGAAAAGGGGAAATATAATCCCCATTTTCAAAAAGGGAAAGAAGGATGAACCAGGGAACTATAGGCCAGTCAGTCTCACCTCCGTGCCTGGTAAGATTATGGAGCAGATCCTCCCGGAGGCACTGCTGAGGCAGAAGAATAATGAAGAGGTGATTGGGTACAGTCAGCATGGCTTCACCAAGGGCAAATCGTGCCTGACAAACCTGGTGGCCTTCTATGAGAAAGCATCAATAGACAAGGGACAACTGATGACATTTACTTGGATCTGAGCAAAGCCTTTGAAACTGTCCTGCCTGACATCCTGGTCTCCGAGCTGATAAAATACAGGATTGATGGATGGACAATTCAGTGGATAAAGAACTGGCTTGACAACTGCACCCAAAGAGTGGCTGTCAACAGGTCCATGTCCAAGTGGAAGCCAGTTACAAGTGGAGTCCCTCAAGGACCAGTATTGGGACCAGTCTTGTTTAACATCTTCATCAGCGACATGGACAGTGGCACTGAGTGCACCCTCAGCAGGTTTGTTGATGACACCAAGCTGTGTGGGGCGGCTGACATGCTGGAGGGAAGGGATGCCATCCAGAGGGAACTTGACAGGCTGGAGAAGTGGGCCCAGGCCAACTTCATGAAGTTCAACAAGACCAAGTCCAAGGTCCTCCATCTGGGTTGAGGCAATCCCAAGGACCGATATAGGCTGGGCAGTGACTGGCTTGAGAGCAGCCCTGAAGAAAAGGACTTGGGGGTACTGGTGGATGAGCTGTCAATGTGCACTTGCAGCCCAGAAAGCCAATCGTGTCCTGGGCTGCATCAAGAGGTGCATGGCCAGCAGGTCAAGGGAGGTGATTCTTCCCCTCTACTCCACTCTCATGAGATCCCACCAAGAGTGCTGAGTCCAGTTCTGGAGCCCACAGCACAAGAAATATATGGACGTGCTGGAACGTATCCAGAGAAGGGCCATGAGGATGATCAGAGGGCTGGAGCACCTCTCCTATGAAGACAGACTGAGAGAGTTGGTTGGGGTTGTTCATTCTGGAGAAAAGAAGGCTCTGAGGAGACCTTATTGTGGCCTTCCAGTATCTTAAGGAAGCCTACAAGAAAGCTGGTGAGGGATATCTTAGGATGTCAGGTAGTGATTGGACTAGAGAGAATTGATTAAAACTAGAGATGGGTTGATTCAGATTGGACATTAGGAAGAAGTTCTTCCCCATGAGGGTGGTGAGACACTGGCACAGATTGCCCAGAGAGGGGCTGGGAGCCCCATCCCTGGAAGTTTTTAAGGCCAGGCTGGATGGGGCTCTGAGCAACCTGATCTAGTGAGAGATGTCCCTGCCCACGGCATGGGGGTCGGAACTAGATGATCTTTAAGGTCCCTTCCAATCTTGACAATTCTATCATTCTATGATAAAAGCCACTGAAAGCCCCACAAGCACCTTGTTCCTCATGTGTGTGGGTAATCAATGTGAGAGGAAGGACCGTTTCAGAGGTGGGACCTCCCACCCTCACCTCAGACATGTCCCACCAACCGGGGACTAAAGCGCAGCCACCCTTCACTCAGTGCAACTTTCTCCCAAAGCCACGGCATTCACTTCTGACGCACAAAAAGTGAGGACTGCTCCCTATAAAAAGAAAGGAAAGAAAACAGACAAGTTGTTCTTCCCATTGTGCGAGGAGGTCTCCCTTGGAGACCCTGCTTGCCCCACACACTCTACTGAGAGGTGAAGAACATGCCTGAGACTGAGAGACGCAGCACACGGCCTGGGCTTCAGCAAATCTGCCACTACTTCATCTCAGGTATGAAAAGACAGAAGGAGCAAGCCACAGGAATTTTTCAAGCTTTCTTTTCGAGATGGCATACTGCCATTTACCTGCCTTTTCCCTTTTTGCATTTATGTATTTGTATGCAATATTGCAAGATTACCTGTTCTATTAAACGGGTAGTCTAATCACCTCAACCCACTGATTTGGTTCAAACTTGACTCAATCTTAGTTTGATCACTGCATTTTTCTTCCATAATTAGCTTAGCAAAATTGTAACAAGTTAGCTCAGGAACGCTCTTGCCTGAGGACCTGCGCATCCTTTTCTAGCACAGTTCAGAGGAAGTGCACACAGCTTGTTTACTCCCCAACCTGGAATCCTGGGTCACAAACCCACACATATCAGGTAATCTCAGGTAAAAAAATAAACATAACGCAGGCTCTGTTCCCAATTTGAACGGTGATTCATCAAAGACCATAAACATATGCTTAAAACCTATACTACACTGACGGCACGTGCAGGTCAGAACGGGATAGCTATTACGCTGGTGACACAGTACGACATCCAGCTCGTACACGCTATCGAGGAGGAAATCAAACTGCAGCTACAGGAGTTCTCTGTGAAGGAGCAGTCAATGCTTGACATCTTCACCCAAGTGAATGTCACCAGGAGGGAATGTGAAATAAAACTCGAAGGAATGGATTTTGATGAGAAGAAAGAAATAAATAAGCAGAAACACTTCATGCAAGCATGAAGTACTACTTTAGAAGACTTATTTGTAAATATAAGCATTCCTTCTGACTGCAAGTGTCTGAATAGGTATCTTTTGGTCATCCATAAGAAATAACAATAGCACATATCCAAATTTGCAAAATACGATTTATTATGTGCATGTATCTTTGCAGAATTTAGACTATATAAGTAATACAAAATACCACCTTAGGCTAGAGGACATTGATCTGGAATATGGTAGGGAAGGGAAGGAAGAAGGGAGGCAGGAAGGCAGGAAATACCAAACAGATGTTGGCTACTAGGAAGAAATCCAGAGATGTGTAATGGTTGGATTAACTAATTGGGTATTAGGAAAAAATTCTTTACTGAAAGAGTGGTGAGGCATTGGAACAGGCTCCCAGGGAAGTGGTGGAGTCACCATCCCTAGAGGTGTTCGAAACAGGCGTAGACGTGGAACTTCGGGACATGATTTAACAGTCATGGTAGTGTTCGGTTGACAGTTGGACTTGATGATCTTAGAGGTCTTTTCTAACCTTAATGATTCAATGAATTAAAGTGCGTTCCTGTCCTCAACAATCCTTATATGACCCAAAGACTTGTGTTCAGGCTGTAAAGCTGTGAACAACAGACACACAAATGGCCCCTGGATCTGCTTGCAATTCTGCTGTCATTGCTTTTCCCTCTCCAGGCTGTTGCTACGTTTAATTTGCTTGATAAATAGATGAAGCAATATTACAAAACATTCCCTGAAGTCATGAAATGTGACAGACTACTAGTGCTAGAGCTAGAATATAGTATATTGCGTATATTGTCCTAGAAAAAGGTATTACTACTTAAAAAAACTGCCTGAAAAAGTTACCATCTTAATGTAATTTCTGAAAAACGTTTTATATAAGAGTTGGGGCCCCCTGGAGCTACATAATCACACGATCTCCTAATGTACTTTTTCATATTATTTGTTTGAAACAGGCACATAGTAGAAAAAAATCTTCCCATACTCGGCCATTTTCCACCGAACAGATGGCCTATTTGGAGAGAAGGAATGGAAGAACTAATTACGCGTTTGCTTGACTTATGAGGAGATATGATACCATCTACCATTCACTCAGGAGTGTGAATGCCAGAGAAGGAAAAAGACTTAAGACAGGACTGGAAAAAAAAGTATACCTAACTGTAATGAGATCAATCTGGGTGTTAAAAAGTTTAGGCTGAGTACCAGGAAATATTTCCTAACAGTGAGCTCCGTCAGACCATGAAATAGTTTCTCAGAGGAAGTGGTGGAAGCCTCATGGCTTGAGTCACTCAAACCAATATTGGACAAAACACTCAATAATATACTGCAGGGAACAGTATTACGCTGGCAGGGCTTGGACAAGTGACTAATGGATTGTTTGCAGCTCTAACTACAATTCCCTGAAATGGTCTCTCTCCAAAGAAACAGACTCAAACAATCACACGCCCACTTTCCAAGGGAGTTGAGATTGTACATCCACTAATCAATCACAAGCCGAACAGCTTCTCTCCCCATTATCCTGTTATGAACACACCACTTCAAGGGAAAATATAATGATATCATCGGGACTAACTGACAACTCCTAAAGGGAAAGAAAGTACCCAAAGATTTCAGAGAGTAGGTATGAAATAAACTATTCTACAAAAAGATTAACAAATAAAAATCCATATAGGAAAGAGAAAATTACCTATTTATTGAGAACATTCGGAGCCAATGGAAAAATCATATAGTGTTCAGGAAGGAACAGTTCCAGCTTATTCATACAAATAATGTACATATATTTGTTCTAATACTTCCTTTGCTTTCTAGAATGTGTAAGAAAACTCTTCTGACACCTATCAACATTTAGGATTAGACTGAAGACCTCCAGAGCTGCACGAGTCTCAGCAGCATAAACTGAACCGCCAGAGTCAGTAATGATTTACATCCTTTGTGGGTACGGAATAGGAAAAGCACAGCATGCAGCCACTGGTGCTTTATGGTATGAAGGGAATTTTCAAAGTTCATGCTCCTCGGTGTGAACGCTGCCTAACAGATGCAAGAAGTTCACAGCAAGGCAGTAGAAATTCCCTCTAAACAATACTCTCTGAAGTGCCCTGGCGTTACCTCAGATGTATGATCACAATTTTCAAAGAAAGGTCCTTGTTTTGAAGTCTGCAGGTGCTGAATCTATACATGAAACATGCTTAAGATGTTCAACAAACATTTTACTTCTTTTTTTTTCCCTTGGAAATATAAGCAATAACAGCATTTTAGAGGAAAGATCTTCCAATTTTGCCTCTAACTAGAGTTAGAAGGAAAACATTGCTTTAGAAAATGAGAAATACAAATTTGACAGAAAATCGCCTCCCCATAGCATGTAATAGCGATAGAAGCAGAAACTTCTAAGCAGAGTAAGCAAAACCAAGAAAATTATTAAAAGGGGTATAAAATACTAACTTACTGCTGACCCCATTTTCTCCACTGAAACCTAGAGGGGCAACTGCTACTACAGTCGATACTACCGTACCCTTAAGCTGAGATAATGGAAATGGCCATCTGCAGGTATTTTAGTAATGCAAAACTCTGAGCGAGGACAACACTCATTAGGTCGCTGCAGGAGAAAGCAGTTATGAACAGAAGATGAAACCAAGCACTCAGAAACCTTCTCAAAGCAGTGAAATCTGTTCAGATTATGTATCAGAAAAAATTGTTCCTTATGAATGATTCAAATAAAGTAAACTGACTGTACATGCCTGTCTCCTACAAGAAAAAAAGACTTGCTTTGGTGGACAGTTTTTCCACAAGGTGCTCACTGCAGGATAGCAGCTAACGATCTCCCTGTATTCTCCCTGATCTGACTTCTTAGATAGAGAATAGTATTTTTTCGTAAATCCTTCTTCAGGGTATGGAGACTCCTCCCCTGTGCCATTGGGCTTTACAGTGCAGACAAAATCTCTGCACAACTGAGGGCAATGGAAATTCTGTCACTGCTCTTACCAAGGCAGAAAACTCCCATTAAATTCACTGAATCTAGGATTTCATTGCCTGTGGACTCATCCTCTTTCAAGCTAACTCCTGTAATAAACATTCCTTAGAGCTCAGGTCAGAAGAACTGGAAAAGTCTGTGCAAGCACTACTGTTCTTCATGGGTATTTTTCACTCTATCTGCTTTTGAAAATGAAGAATTCACTGTCCTCAAGTTATAATTTTTGAGATTTACAAATTAATTCATGGACTCCTCTAAGAAATAAGGCATTTGAGTAGGCTGGCAAGTAGACAGCACTGCCAGAACAAAATACAGGAATAATATTCATGGAATCAGCAAGAAATAACAAAAAAGCATGGGAAATTAAGTAGCTTTTATACATTACAAAGTGCCATGTTTGCACATGAAGTCTATGTCCATGTGTACATGTATTAGGTCCCTGTACCCCACTTACTAGGTAAGCTTCCACTGTTCAAAGGTAAGACCATATTTAAGAAACAGACTTATGACTGCAAACATAACCCCTATTATAGGAAAAGTAATTCACACTAGGGTGTCAGGGCTGATTCCCGGGAGCTGAGAGTGGCAGGAGGACAGCCAGAGTCCATCCCATCCCCGGCCAGGAGCGAGGCAGCCAGGGTCAGCAGGGCAGTCCCAGCCTCAAGCATCGGGCACCTCCCGATGGGGATGGGGATGGGTGGGGAGCAAATACAACTTCACTCATCAAAGCTACACTCACACTTAAGAAAAGCTGTGGCTTTCTACAGTAACATGAAAGTTTCACTCTACCAGCATGCAAAACTAAATGGCTGAAAATTGCAATTTCTTGTGTATTTCAGATTTTACAATCTACCATACGCAGAACTTGATCTGATTTTCCTTTTCAAGCAGCA
>NW_009733760.1:108572-139650 GCF_000703405.1 Apaloderma vittatum
ATACCCTCAAGGTAGCTGTTAGTACTCCTTGTCACCTTGTGTCACTTTAGCTGTCATTCCTCCAGCCTCTAGATATTATTACTTGACATACAAATGTGCTATGCTTCAGCAATTAAGACGACTGTATTTTAAGAAACTCTGAAGTAATTTAAATCAGATTTTTATCCCTTTGCCCACTGTAAACATGACTCATTTGACTCTGTTTTGGGACCGTGCTTGGTTATGGTTGTACTGTATCACACTGTATGCAGGTGTGTGTGCACAGCCTGCACCTTGTAACCACAGCTCAGTTACCTATAGTTGCAATATACAGAGCAAGTCTGGGTTAAGTCAAGAATAACAGCATGTTTTTGACAGAAAGCGCACAGTGTTTACAAAACTAAGAAATGGGCTGAAGCTGTTTATTAAATTTGTTACTGCTCTTGACTGCATGAAGCTACTGATTCTCTTCCCCATCGCCTTTCCAGGGTTGCTCACAGGGCACGCTGCTTTTACTCTTATCACAGAATTATCTAGATTGGAAAAGACCTTTAAGATCATTAAGTCCAAACTGTCACTTCTTCTCCTCTCACTGTATCTTTGTTAGCTGTAATAGCAAGCAGAAGCTGGACAAAACATAATCAAGTGCTAAATAGAATCACAGAATATGTTGGGTTGGAAGGGACCTTTAAAGACCATCCAGTCCAACCCCCCTGCAGTGAGCAGGGACATCCTTAACCAGATCAGGTTGCTCAGAGCCCCATCAAGCCTGACCTTGAATGTCTCCAGGGATGGGGCCTCCACCACCCCTCTGGACAACCTGTGCCAGTGTTTCACCACCCTCACTGTAAAGAACTTCTTCCTAACATCTAATCTACACCTACCCTGCTCTAGTTTAAAATCGTTGCCCTGTCACCGCATGCCCTTGTAAGCAGTCCCTCCCCAGCTTTCCTGAAGGCCCCTTCAGGTACTGGAGCATCAGTATCTTTGTATCAGAGAAGCTACTAACTTTAGACAAAGAAAAGGCAAATCTTTGTGTCTACTGACAAGTAACAAAGGTGAAGAAATAAAAGCAAGAAGCAACAGTATTTTAAGTACTAAAATACAAGGCAGTATAATATGTCGAAACACTAAATCTACAATTAATTGAAGCTGAAGAGCAAACACCATGAAAAGTACTGTGTGCTACACAGAATCGTTATTTTTCTGCGAAGAGTGTGGAAGAAGATTTGTATTTTAAAAGCCAGAGGAAAAACAGCAGCATTACCCCAGGCGATTCATGGACTGACATTAAGTTGGGGCATGCAGTGAGACCTTGTATCACATTTCTTTCACACCAGCGGCAGTGCCAGTCCATTTCAGGTTGTTTTGTTCGCTGAAGCAGGTTTCTACGATGTCATGGATCAATTCCACACAGAAAAGAACACGGCCCCTGCCCATCAAAAGCCAGTAGCCTGAGAAGTCAAATACACAACATACAGGAGAAAAGTAAGGGACAAGAGAACAAAACCAGAGTAAGTGAAAGGAGTATCTAATGCAAATGCCATCTATTTCTTGGTTAGGAAATGTGAACTATGAAATTCTCCTATTCCGCCTTTCTCTTTCACTTAAACAACTAGAATTTAAGGTCCACTAGTAAAACATGACACTTATTTCTATCTGAAGAGTCATTAGAAATTCAGTATGCGTCTGGATGGACAGCCTTACAAATCCCCAGCACTGCCCTCATCCAAAACAGTGACTCATGTCTCCCTTTACAGCCTTCAGTGGAGGAAGGTTCCTCTAACCAGGACGTCACACATGAAGACTAGTCCTTACTAGGAACTTTAATTTCATTTTCATGATTTAGTCATATGACACGAATCAGCTCATAAACATGTCCAATCCCTCACCATACAATGTAAGTTCAGGAATTCTTTTAAGTATCAGCCTCTACTTTCTACATAACCTCCTGTAGACTTGTTCTTTGAAGCCCACCAGTATTGCCCAAGTACAACTAAGGAAGGGGTTTTAAATCAATGAGATTTCATACATATACAAAAGAATAAAGTCTACTGTAGAATAATTATGTGCAGAAACAAAACGAGTTTTGACTCTTGGATCTAGTTTTTATGGGTACTATATTTTTAAAGACCTGTGGAAAGGGTATGAAGCTGTGTAAGCTAATGAGTCCTCATGTTTCCAAGAGGAGGGGATGCATTTTAAAATTCTGCCTGTTGGAACACAGATGTGTTTTTATCTGGACAGAGAGAAAAGCACCTTTTTGTGCAAACTAAGCAACTTCACTAAGAGATCAGAAAAACAAAACAGATGTGGGTCCCTAAAATGTAATTTTTACCGTATTGCCTTTCAGCATCTATTACAATTCAGAGCACATGAAAGAAAACAATCTGATCAATAATACAACCATACTGCTTGCGCCTCTTCCTTTCTCTCTCCATCTCACCTCCACTTAACCCAGGAAAAACTCTTCCTGTGTTACACTTAGCAGAGGTTAACTCTCAGACCGTTCTCTCTTAACATGATTCTTGAAGGTTGTGTAATGATTTTCAAAAATGTGCAGCACAGCTCTTGAAGAGGTAATGTGATTGTGCTAACATAGTTTTAAAAGCCATTTTCTTACTATTTTTAGCACTTCTGTAATGACAAATATATTATTTCTTACTACCACAAGCTAAACTGAAATTTGATAAACTTCTGCAAATATTTGGAAATACTTCAATTTTTAAAGGCAAAAACCCCTATTTCGTCATTCTTTTTACATGGGCAAAATGCCCCCAACAAAAAAAAAATTGCTGTAGTGGACAACAATTGAGAAATTCATTCTGAAGTGCTACTATATCTCAGCTGTGTTGCATAGATGACATTTCCAACATGATCTCAGCATGACAGAGAGTATGCCATCTGGTTGAGAAGTGCTCACAGTGTGGAATTTACTACCACGTATCACATGAAGAGATGCAATGGACAAATACAGAATATACTAAAGCCATATGAACAAAAATTTGAGCAGATGCTGAGAGTGTGTTAAATTTTCTCAAATCTTTCACATTCTTTTTAGATGTGTCATTCCTCTCCAGCATCGTGTCAATTCAGTCTTCCTTGTTTGTCTAAAAACTGCCGGTATTTTCTGGATACTTTTGAGTTATATATGTCTGGATACCTTACTCTGATCTTAGCTAATACCCTCAAAGAACCACTAAGCTCATTTTTGCAGTATTTAAGAAATTATTATTCTATTTTTATCTTTATCTTTTTGATTTTAAATTACTTTGACTAAACTCATTTTCTAATAATCCCCATCTTCTTCCTTACTTGCTTGCATTGTGTATAGAAAAGCTGCCATTACTACTTATTGTATCCTGCTTATAAGACAGTGTAATTTCATTAAACTTACATAATCTATTCAGCGAACATATATAATACACTTTATTCAGGATTGATTATGAGTTTATTAGGTTACATCTTTTATGTTTTTCTTTGCTAAAGCTTAATCTCATTAGGATTATACACTGCACAGAAGGTTATAGCTCAGTCAGTTAGAGTGTGGTGCTGATAACACCAAGGCCACGGGTTCGATCCCGTTCGGTCCCCATGTGCTGCCTGATCTAGTTGAGAGGCGTCCCTGCCCATGACAGGGAGGTTGGATTAAACGATCTCTAAGGTCCCTTCCAGCCTAGGCCATTCTGTGATTCTATGATTATTTTGGCTTAAATGCTAATTTTACACATTTCAGCATGATTGGTACACTCTCTAGAGCAGTGGCCTTGCAGTCGAACAGGCAGGAATGGCAGCTCTCTAGACAATGTTTGGGATAGCCAGCTAAGAAGCTAAGACTTGTTCTGCAGCTGTCTGTGCTAAACTAAGCTTTAGGATAGGGTTTCCAATGGCTGGAAAGTCCCTAAGACTTTGTTAATTACCCTAAAAAGAAATTACATTTTTTTCAAATACAGAACATTCTCAAAGAAACGTCTTTCTTACAACTTTAGAAACTTCTGCACTGCACCAACTTTTTCATGTTTAGAAATAGTTTCAGAACCACTAGAGGGAAGCAATTTTGATAGATCAAATTTGAAAACAAAACCACATAGAGTTCTTTCAAAGTTACAGTGATTGGTTTTGCTTTTTAATAAGGTATCAGTTGTCTTCTAAATTGAATTCAGAGAAGGGCATGACCGATGTATACTGACAGGGCTGCAAATGTGAAACAGAAAGGTACTACAACCTTCTGAGATACTGCCTCAGTGCTGCCCCACCATGGCTGTAGGAAATAAAAGGTTTTAATCCACCTGTTCCCTGAGCACTGGGAAAGCAGTAACAAGTAACTTCTCAGGCCAATCCAGCAAGGCAGGCTACTGACACTGTCTCAGTTGGGTAACTCTCTCTCTTTCCAGGGAAGGAAACCTTGAGAGCTTTAGCCCACCTCTTCACCCACCGAACTTACCAACAACACGCAAACGGAGTCACTTACAAACCCACATTTGTGAAAAATAGCTCATGTACCCAACCAGGGTCATCTTCAGCCTTTGTTTAAAGCACTTTTCTTCCTTGGGTCACTGCTGTAGCAGCTGAAGGATAATTTAAGAGGAGCAGGTAAAGCCCCTTATAAATAAAGTTATTACTAAGATAAGGATGTTCTGTAATTAGACCACAGCAAAGGATGCTGCTATTCAAGCTCAACTTGAAAAAAAGAAAGAACGCAATTTTGTACACTACTTATAAAGCATGTGGTTCAATGAAAGGTGATCTGACATGCTGTACTGTCCTCACAAACAAGACTATTTTTTACATAACATTTAAAGCAAGGCACTGGGTGTTATAAGGAGTTGTATTGCAGAACACAAAAAAAAGGTTTCATTATCTTCCATTCTAAAGATAACATGGGAAAAACCCTGATATAAGCTAACTGCATTTAAATTAAATGATACATACGCTAGGTGTGTGGCATTTCAACCCCCAGTGATAACACTTCCCTGCTTTCATTGTCTTTCTCATGAATAAATCTCAAAGAAAATGAAGGATTTGTTTCCTGATTGCCGTTGGTAAAAGCAAGGCAGGGAGAAGTGAGCTGGCTGAGGCCAGGCAGCAAGGCAGCAGGGGATCCAGGCGATGAACTCAGGTGCCCTGATCGCTTGGCAGTTCCCTGGGCTTTAGGTCAGGTTTTTTTCCACGCATCTGCATTCACTCTCACAGTGAGAGCCATCTCCCCTGCTTACTAGGGAAACACTCCTGGCTTCTTCAGAGCAAGAGCATGGACCTTTTCATTCCCTCCAAATGCATAAATCCAAATAGTTTTCCTCTAATGCAGATCATATTAACCATGGTTTTCAAAGATCTTGTTTGCTTTACTGTGTCTTTCAAAGTTTTCTAATACTGTAATAATGACTAGCTGATCTATTTGTGCCAACCTACTAGAGTTACCAAGGTCTCAAATATAACAGCTTTGGAGGGCCTGGCCATTATACCATTTCCACATTCACTGTTCTTACACCTTAGTTCCTAACAGCAAATACTGATTTTGAGCAACACAAGCACTGAATAAATCCTTTTAATTTTTTGATCACTTGTTTTCCTCTGTATGAAGAAGTACTGACGAGCTGCAATTTCAGTGTGGTGCACACTTGGCTTCCCAGCATCCCTGTAGGACAGGGCACTGGGTGGAAGAAACACAACCATCCCATCTGCAACCTGGCGACTGTCTTTGGAGAGCGCAGCCTGAAGACGACACGACACGGAGCTCTATCTTGCCTTACATGCTCAGGAAGCGAGACTCAGCTCAAACCTCTCTTTTTCTTATTCTAACTAACTTTTAACCGTTTCTTGAGTTTCCAAACTAATCTTTCAGACATTGCTATTCACTGTATTTCTGGTTTGCTTGCTACTGTTCATTTCACTTGCAAAAGCAAGAAAGAAATTAACTGAAAGGAAGTTTAAATTTAACCCCCCTGCATATAACCGGAAGCCACTTTAGGACAACTACCTGTCATCACACCAGGTTCCAAATCCATCAGATTTAGATGCCTTCCATCAAGCCATTGCACACTGACTGACTAACAGTAAATATATTTTTGTAATCAGTGAACACCGCAAGTTCAATAATAAGCTATCCCTTCTTCTCAAGAAGACAAGAGGCTCAAACAACACCAGTTCAGAAAGTAGATATGACTCCAGAAATGAGACCTTTGCCAAAGTGTGGTAGTGGTGACCAGTACTATCGACAGCGAGCACAGTGTTCTGGATTCTCGACGGCAGGAAAAGCACTTTGCAAGAAATAGTTTGTAAATGTGGCAGTCCAGCACACACACAAAAAACAAAAGGGGCGGGGATGGCACAAAGTCCACTAGTCTACCAGTCACAGCTGGGCAGATCACATCAGCAAATGCCCAAGTACCAACTGTCCTCTGCTAAACCTCTGAGTACTCCAACACTAATGCCTCCCTGCACCAGGCAGGTGCACACACGCGCAGTCAGTGTAGCTGTAACTATAAAGCAGCTGGAGACAAGGGCTGTGCCCCTGCACATGCTCAGGGTGCTGAGTCACCCACAGGAACTCCCTGGGCAGTCCTGGGAACTCCCCAGCTAGTTTCTGTCCAGATGAGATAACTGACTGATAGCTACAGGAACCCGCCCAGGGCAGTCCCAGCTCTACCAGAGGTCTGAGGGATCGATCGAAGAACTCCCCAGGCAGTTCCAGTCTGTGTTTACAAGATAATCGACTGGTTGATGGGGACAGGGTAGGCAGGGAGCTCCCGACAGTCCTGGGAACAACCCAGATGGGTCCTGCTTTGCACACATGAAGTAAAGGGGGATCTGACAGACACTATTTATCTATTTACATATGTTCATCATTGGATAGTGCAATTTTTTTGCACATAGTTGAGAGGATTTTAACTAGAAACTCATCATGCAGGCACTGGAATGTTGACGTGCAATTGCAGGCCAACTGGATGATAAGAATTCAGCAAACCACAGTTCGGGGAGTCTGATCCAAACCAGCTGAAAACAGCTGTTACAAGGACTCCTGTGATGGAGACTTCTATCACCACCTGGACAGAAAATGCCCCTACTGTCATAACAAGACAGCAGCAACATGTTTCCTCATGCAGAACATCCAAATAAATCAGTTTCTTTAGCTAATGCTTTAACTACTGTGTGTGTAACGTGAACCAAAATGGTCTCTTAAGAAAGTGACTGCCTACCACCACATTATCTAGCCACAATGAAATCTAATATGGCATAAGCACAAGGGCATAAGGGCACTGGTCCAAGAAAATGCACCTGACTACACTGTCACATTTTATGTCAGTTACCTCTAACTTGCAGAATACATACTCTTTACATATCGGTATTCTGCCCTGTTCCTCACAACATAAGAATGCTGGTTACACAAGATAACGTTCATAAATGTTGGTGGTTTCTGGGCCAAGCCCATTTATTTATAATCTGGCTGTTGTCCGCTGCAGCACAAGGCACAGACACCAGTGCAGCAGAACAAGGACCTCTCCTGTCCAGACCACCTGTAACCATGCAACATGAAATTCACACCAGAGTCCTGGAGCAGAGCTGCTGCCCAGCTCTGTCGGCCTGCCTGTCCGAGACATTCAGTTCTGACTAACAGCAAGACCAGGTCACGTTCAATCTCTAGCTTTGGCTCAGCCAAAAGCTGAGGGACATGCTACAAATTTCACATGACACAGCCTGAGCAGGGGTCTGGACCCCTCTATGCTCCTGGCAGGAGAGCAAGGCCAAATACTCAACACAGAGCTGAGTCTAACCTGGATGCTGTCTGAGGACCACCACAAGGGGCTGTTCTTTGTACAGTCAGGAAAGCCTGGGTTGGATTGGGCCTGTGACACTGCACAGGGTTTTTAGACACCTGGCTCCCAAAGTGGAAATCACAGCTTTCAAGCAACATTTCCAAGGAGCAGATCATAAAGTGACGTGATATTTCAGTAAAAAAATACCTGGGTATAGTAAGGAAAGGACTACGTCTGGAATCTTACCTATCTCCTGCAAGACACATACATGCAGTGCTGAAGTCACTTGCACTGAGACTTGCACTCACAGCTTGAAGCCCCAAGAGAGGCTCAGCATCAAGGAGTCAGCCCTCACCTCTTGGGACTGCCTACTTTAACACATGGTAGAAGAAAAAGACAAATTTTTGGTATCAATTTTAAGCGACATCAAAATAAGTGTACTACTTGATTAGTGATGCACGTTCTACGGCCATTTCAATCCAAAACAAGGTTATAGAATAATTCCTGTCTTCAAGAAGACACATACTACTGACAACCTCAAAGGGTAGGATGTCTGCCTGTCCCGTTAAGTTGTGCTATTGTAGGAGAGTGGCCACAAAAGTCTTTGGAGGCTCATACTGCGGTTCCAGTTCCAGCCCTTTGTCTAGATTTCACAGAGAAAACTATTTGCTAAAATACTTTATCTGGAGCAAGAAACGGGACCCTGAAACCAGGACTACTTCCTTCTGTCTCATCTTCCTTCTCCACACAACATGCAAACTGGACAGCCACTCTTCTAAGTACAGCCCTTTGAGGATGCTCAGTCTACCGTTATGGTTTTAAAATAATTGTTTTTCTTGGTCAGAAAACTAATATATTTCACAGGCCTCACTGCAGAGTGTAGGTATACCACATTTTTTCATCTATGACTGAAGTATCAAGGAAAACATATACCTGAGGTGTTTTCAAGTTCCACTTGACTCAGTTTACCTTGTTCTTTCCACCCCACTGAAGGGAAGGGGCATGTGTGAGCTCCAGGCACACCCAAAGCCCTGTATTGCTCCGCTGTCAAGACTGGACCATTTGACTTCTTCAGTTTTATTTATAAACACAGTTAGGTATTACAAGAGTCAGACTATTTAACCATGAAGACTGTCAAAGCAGATAATGTATTGTGTCTCACTGAATTACAAACTGGCCGAGTGCCTAGCCTTTTGAGTGCAAAGGTCCACTCCGTCATAGCTCTAGCAGTGTCTTCTATTTACTTCAAAAAAGTTCTGAAAAATGGACACCCGCAAGTGACTATATTGATCATACAAATTATATTTGTTAATCCTTCTACTGGGTAACTGCATTTAAGTTACCAGATCCAATGCCAACTTCAGAGCAGTGGTCTTTCATGGCATCCACATGGATGTAGGCTCAGAGAAGTAAGGATGTTAACTTACTCTACTGGAACTAGTTCTCTGATAAATTGTTTTCTTTATGTGTTTAGAGAGTGCATGTGTATTCACAATGCAATCAAAATTAGCACTACATTGCAAAGAACCAAGTACTTAGTGTAGTAGCCATTAGCAACAAAGTGACTGGTTTGATGAGGACCATGAAATTTTATTTGACTCAGTGAAAGTACTGCTTGTATCTGCTTTCAAAATATCCAAGTTAGAAAAGTAATGGCATTTAAGTGGGTTGTATTGGTTAATAAATCCATAAAAAGCAGTAGTAAAACCTACAAGTAAGGCAAATCTAATATAGGTAGGAAAATATTCTCTTTTCAGAGGAGAATGCTGAAACAATAACCCAGAAAATGCACACTGAGTCTGTTAAAATATCACAACTTGTCTTTATATGAAATTGTATTATCTAATATTTTGAAGGAAAATACAAATTAAATACTGCTTTGATTTGTAAAACACTTGATATCCAATCATTAACCTGAATACGCACACTAAATAAAGTAAAAGCACATTCTATTTCCCTAGGAAGGGATTTCTTTTAAAGAAGCAGGGCTTATCCAGTTATGGGTGTAGCAGAATATGCTATAGTATTGCAATACAGTAGTATCATCTTTAATTCAGGAATTTCACGTCTGTAGTTACATTTGTATCAAAGCTAAGATCAGGTCAGCACATCAATACACACTCTTTGAAAAGCAAGTGCCAAATGCCTATAGCAGAAATGGTCATATTTAAACCAAGCATTTATCAGCCATGTATGTTAAAAAATAAACCATCGTATCACGACTTCCATATTGTAAGTGTCTTTATCTTCGAAAAATTTAACAATCTGTGTATCACAGTATTACTACAGCATTACCGCGTCCTCCCCACAGACATTATTCCACTCTTGTTTTTTGCCGTTCCTGCTTCTCAGGTTTTCAAGCTGAAGAGTGTTAATGGGGCTCTTGTCTCTCTAAAGAACTGCTGAAGAAATCAGGAAGGAATCTCAGAGGATCTCACATACTCCATTCTAGCCTTCCCTTCACTTTCTAGCACTTAAACAAACTGCATTTATTTTACTGCTAGATGCAAAGAGAAACAGCTTCAAATGGTGACTTTCTCTTTGTATGATCAGACCTTTACTATCTTCTAGAGAAACTTGACACTGGCAAGGGATCAAAGAGATGATCTACTCATTCCTTATCTGTCTTTTATTTATCAGTGTAAACGTCAAACAGAAAGGGAGTTTTACATGGAACTATCATAAACCAGCCTATTTAATGGTACCATTGTGTACTGTAGTATTTCTATCAAGCTACACTTTTTTTTCTAAAACCAACAGAAAATTGTAAAGCAGAGACCAATCAATTGCTGGCTATGTTTAATAAAACCCACTGCAGCCCCCAAAACAGTACAACGTACTTCTCTGCCTGGTATTAATTTCTTTATTCTTCTTAATGGCAATCTTTTTTAAAACACTAATAAAAAAGATTTTTCTTGTAGGTCAACATATTTATTCCTATCAAAGAGAGAGGAAGATTCACGACTGAGATGTTCCATGTCAGTGGCCATTTCACAAGAAGGCAGAACAGTGCATCTGCTAACTTCCCTGTTGCATAATACCACAGGAGAAGCAACCAAGAGCAAAGCAGGCAAATCCACAACAATTTACTGCTTTGTAACTCGAACCAGCACTTTAAACTCAGCTTCAAAAAAATACAGGAAAAGCTACTGTAGCTGGACAAAACAAAAACAAAAGTAATTTTGTTGCAGCAAGACACACTTGCTAAGCAGATTGCTACATTCTGCACGACTTCCCATTTTTGGATGAAGCTCCTGCTGAAGAAGACTGCAGAGAAAGAAGTAAAGCCTGAGGCATAGCTGTCACATGAGCATCACAAAACCATCACACTGAATGCAACCGCCTAGTCAACCAGAGCAGAAAAAAAGGACTCTAGTGTTCTAGGTTGTAACCAGGCTTGTAAGGGCCAAACCCAAGTAACAGAATGGCAAACACTTCCCCTAAAGAAATAAAAGTGTGTGATTTTGTTCTACTCCTTTTTTTCTATTCTAGAAAATGGTGAATAAAGTGGTGCATTAATTTCATTTCCAACAGATAATTATCGTGATTGGTGACAGGTTGGAATATGCTAGAATTTCTCCAAGCAGAATTTTGAATTGTTTTTATTAGATAAATAAACTTACTTCAAATGCATTGCACATGCAAAGAAAAGCTAAACACATTATGTATCTAAATCTGACATAATGAACAAATGAAATGTTTTCTGCAGTAAGTAAAACCAGATTTACTGTTTCGTTTCACCATGCCCTACAAGATTTTAGAAG
Source organism: Apaloderma vittatum (assembly GCF_000703405.1). NCBI lineage: Eukaryota > Metazoa > Chordata > Aves > Trogoniformes > Trogonidae > Apaloderma > Apaloderma vittatum. Next base: position 120,073 of record NW_009733760.1, read on the forward strand.
TAGTAGATATTATCCTCCCACACCTCATTGTTATTCACAGGTGAAGAGGAGGAAAACCAGCTTTGCGACTTTTTAACTCACAGTTGGTTTCTCAGTGAACTGATTTCATTCTGTGTCAATGAAATAGTTATTGAATTAAACCAATGAATGACAGGAAGAAATACTTCCTCTGCATCTGCAGAGAAGGCTAGCGTCAAAAAAACAGTATTGAAGCAGACTTTGACTCTGGTGCCTACCACTACCTTCAGTAGTTCTGTGATGTGACTCCTTAAAAACTTCACTAACACATGCTCCAGCTACGTGTAACAACAAGAACTACTGAAAAAACCTGGATGTGTAGTCCATGAAGATAGAAGAATCAAAACCCTTGATGTATTGGGATACATGACAGATTATGAGTGTGTTACATTATCACACATCCAACAAATAAGATTATCACCAGTTTAATCCTTAGGAGACAATGTGATCGAGCAATTCTACAACAGAGACAGATGTGTATTTGTAGAAGAATATTAACGTGGTCAAGAGTGAAGGTTTTCAATCCATTAGTCAGGACTGAGGTGGATAAAGCTCTAGGAAACCCGGGTCAGTTTTGAGCATGATGTGAGCAAGTGGTGGGACTGAATAACCTCCTGGTTTACCCTCCAGTCTGAGAGATCCTACAATTACACTAAGTCTGAGGCTTTAAATTAAGGGAAAGTGTTTAGCCTTTGTCAAAGACTGTGAAATCTCTTCCTTGTTTGCAAAACACAGATATTTCTAGAATGACTCCAGCTGATCATAGAATCTTAAAACATTTCTGAATTGTTTTCACAGTTTACTGGAGGACTTTTCCTACAGTTGTTACAGATTTAAACGTCACATGAGGATACTGGTGCACAAATGCTGTAGCAATAGTACTCAGTCTTGTACAAGTGTCTCCCTGTAAGTAAGATTTCAAACATGTTACTCAATTTGGGGAGGAAAAAAAGGAGTCAGGAGTCACAGACCAACTGAAGATTTCATCTTGAATTTGTATAATAGACTACCACTAACCAATATGCACTCAGTAGCATCTGATTCCCATTTTGCATGTTCATATAGAAACAATCAAACAACCTTATCCAAATTGTGTCATCCTTCTAAACTGGAGATCATTCTGTGATTGCAACATCTGCAAGGGCTAGCTAGGCTTAATTCACCCATTAGAAAACAGATGAGCTACTTGTACGAATTTAGGCATATATCTGACACTCAGAAAGAGCGAAGACAAGTCAGTTGGTTATTTCATTGTCATCTGCTGTCTAAACAGGTCAAGAAGTTCTTATATACACACTTATGTAGAAGCACTGGCTTTTAAAACTCCTGTTTGATATTTCAAATTTAAGCACAGACCGTCCTCTCACCTCTCTGCTGACTGTTTAAAATTTGCTTTTATCTCCATGAAATCAAAAGACATTGAAACCAATAGTTTTGTCTTTTACATGTAATTTTACAGTCCACTGTTTCCCAGTCATATAAGAATTCTTACTCACATCCTGTGCTTAACTTTCAGTTCACACTGAAGTGATGCTATGCATTCTCTGGTGAGGTCCTCATCATGGTATTTTTTCTTGGATCTTTCCAAGTCTTGGTGTCACTAGCAAACTTACATTAATTTGGCTTTTAATCAAGATGCATAATGATCATTAAAACATTGTCACTTAAATATCTGTAAGGCAATTTGCATGTGAAATGCAGCACTAATGTATTTTCTTGAAAAGGCTTATTCAGGTTTTGCAGATAGTCTTTCCAGTGGTATATTAAGGGGCTTATTAACTCAGAGAGCGTTTTAAGGACTTGAATTTCCATAGGTTTTCATGAGCATCTGTATGCAATATAGACAAGACACTAACAGACTAGGATGATAATATATTTTCATTTTGTGGAGCCTTCTGTCCATTAAAATGTAAGAGGCAAGATAACGACATAGTCACTCAGGTATTTTCTCTGTTGCTAGTGAAGGCTTAAATCAAAGATTCAATTTGTCTTGGGATATTGGAGTCTTCCAGTTTAATGCCTTAGACATGTAGACTTCAAATATCGGTTTTCTTCAAAAGGAATCTACAATTTCTCAGCATCGCTCCTTGAAACTAGAGAACCCTAAATCTTAATGCCAGTTTACTGTACGATAATCACATCTGTTGTGGTGTGCAGGGATATAGTCACCTAGAAGAGAGAGCAAGAACAAAGTGACTGTGGCAGGAGGGACTGTTGCTACCTCTTCCCGAACAATAAATACTGCCTTACCTACACATACTCCACAAAAAAGATTCAGCCATTCTCACCATATGTCCTGTTATCTTGTTTGGCCCTGTAGTACATTCTGGAAGGGATCCCACAAGTATGCAATGTTCTTTAGCTTTCTATTCCACCGATACTGGCGGCTGCCTAACTTTACCTGCTGCGATATTTCTGAAAATTCTCACTTCTAATCATACGTGGCATAAAATAAATATGCAAAGCCTATATGAAGGACTTTCAGGTAAGTCACACTGAAGGTCTATAATCAAGTCTTATATACACTGTTAGGTGAAATTAGGTTGCTGCTTCATATTTTGGAGTTGTTTTTCTATGCTTTTTTCCTTGATGTGAAGAACATTTGATAAAATACGTGGATGCTACCTTCATATCCTACATATTAGGATGATAAAAACTCTCTAATGCAGTTAAACAATACTGTATCACTGCTTTATTTGAAGAAACAATGAAGAAAAATTAGATCTAGTAAGTATTAGAGCAAAGTCTACACAACCTTTTAACATTCACAGCTTGGACTTCAAAAGAAACTGAAAAGGAAACCTACTAGAATTCACAGCAGAGGTACAAAGCACTGGAAAATCACATTTTGCTAGACCTCATGACATCATCCAGTGAAGCAACAATAGCTAATTTTATTATCATATTTTATAGATAAACTGAAGCCCCCAGAGTTTACTAGCTCTCCTGTGATGACATGTTAAAGCTCAGGATATTCTCAAACAAGACAGTCAAAAACCCTTGACTGAATGAGACTCACTAAATAATTCTTTTGCCCTTGACAGATGACAGTTCTCAGAAATTCTCCAAGATTTGAATACCTTACTCCCTTACAGACATCTTTGACAAGTCATTGAGGTGGAACTTACTATGTTCTAGCTCATACCCATTATTCTTTGTCCTGTTACTGGGAACCACTGAAAAGAGGCTGGCACCTTCCTCTTGACACTCACCTCTCAGATATTTACATGGAAGAAAGCCTTCATGCAGCCTTGGTGTAATCTTCTATGCCTTGAACCTTCAACGTTATCTACAACCTACATACACAGTGATGATAAGATGCTAGTCATATCAACTGATAATGATGCACATTCATATTTCTAAGATGTAAATGACAACACAGGGTGCAAGCCAGAGGCCTTAAAACTGGACAAAGAATGCACATGAGTTCAAGTACTAACAAAGCTAAATCCTCATTTGGAAGACAGCAGAACAACAATAAAAGTAGCATAATTTTCCAAGTAAAATTGTCACAAGCAAATCTGGACTATGATTAATCAAGAATATAAACACCTAAAATTCTTCTGCTGCCATGATTGTTTACTACTCATTAAGCAGACATTTTTTTCACACTCCATTTGCAGCAACATCTTCTGTTTGAAGTGTTGTAAAGATGTTGTGTTTGTCCAACACAGAAACAAACACTTGTAAATTTCCCTTTTTGACGGTTCTACACTTTGATCAATGCAGTTCCTTTTATGACTTCAGGAAAACCGGCATTTAGAGATTTATCCAATTTCCTGAGAAGTGGCCATACGAAACATCTGATGACCACTAACTTTGGGTCTTAACACCACTGTCCCGTGTCACAGTTGAGGACAGATAAAAATAAAGTTGGGGGAAAGTCAGATTAAGGATGGGTATCGATATTGCTTCTTTTTGTTGCTCTGGTTCTTTAGAAAATACTTGGATATACTTAGTGAATGGAAAAGGTCCAAAGCATGGTTTGTTCACACATCTGCCAAAAACTGAAGAGGTAAGGAAGGAAGCTTATAATGGAAGTAGGTCTCTGACTGCTGTAAGCTTTAAGCTCAAATCAGATAAATCACTTCGGATGTAGATTTTCAAATGATAAAAACTTGGAAGTCGTTTTTATATGATTACAGGTTAAAATGGCAGCTACTCTCAAAATTAGGTGTATCTGGAAGCTATCTACTACATTTAACTGGTGCTCTATGGAAGCAGATACACTACCTTATCTAAGTGTAAAGAGCAAAGGTAGTGTTCTAGTGCTGGGTCCAGTGCAGGCCAAACTGAGCAGTAGCACAGAGTAACACAGCTGACACCAAAACTGACTCTCTGACTCTAGAAGTTTGTTATTAGGGTTCACTCATGCCTTTTTGATATTTTTCTAATGGGTGACTTTACGTCTTCAGACTTTTGTCTTAGACCAGTTTTCTTTAATTGAGTCAAAGACCTTTTTAGGCCACAGAGCTGAAAGAGATACTATGGAATTACTCAGAAAAGATTAATTTCATGCTCTGGGATAGGAATGTGAAAAATGCACTCATAATAAAACATGCTTGGAAAACATTATTGTGAGAAAAAGAGTAAGCCATAAATCCTTATCATCCCCACAGAAAAGTGTTAGTTAACGAGATGACTGAAAATCGTAAACATAAAACATAAATCTAAAAAACTTCAAAACCCAAAAGAGCTTGTGAATTAACTTGACATTTCACTTTACTGCGTGAATACACTATTTTTTGTTATATATCCCATGTCCTCCTTTCTTTTATATAGATTATCATAAATACATATATATATACTCTCTCTTACGTATCTCAAAACCTTTGGGCTAAGGCTAGCACTGCTTTTTTCTCCTGAAACAAGGTGACGCACTTGGCAGCTGTGAACCTCATGAGCTGCCCCAGCTCAGCAACCGCAGAACCAAGGCCAGGAAGCAAGCGGCTTCCTGGCTGAGGCTGTCAGGCCTCACTGATCCACCCACGACGGCCCCTGTCTGCCCCAGGAGGAAAAGGGTGAGCGGCACACAACTGCCCCTTGGCCAGCTTGCACCTGCTGGCCATCCCTCGAGTACTCTTGCCAAGCAGCAACAACAGCAGTGACCAAACAGGGCCCCAAAGCACAAATGGCAATGGTTTAGAAAACCATAGACTACAAAACATGCTAATAAACAAGGGCGCACACAAAATTCAAGATGGAGAAGGCTGTTAGAACCATGTGTTCCTCTCCAAAGTGTGCATGTAGCCGCCTCAGCCCAGCTTTTGAGAAAGACCCTTCAAGCAGAAGGGTCCAGCTCAAGAAACCAGGGCCTGGATTCACACGCATCTGTGACTGGTCAAATGCTGACGATACTTCTTTGCAAGCTCCTTCACCGCAACTCACTCATCCTTTCTGAATTTTCAAATAACGGATATTGGAGAAAAAGCTCTCCAGCACAGTGAAGCAATAATCCATGCGCACGAAACGCATTCCTCATTTCTCTCCCCATTCAGCTCCACAGCTACATGAAGACAGTAGCACAGTAAACAAGCCTCCTCCTCCTCAACACACTTCAAGTCATTCTTCCCACACACAGCTGCCACTATCATGCATATTTCAAAGCCTCCATCTGGACTTGACAACTGTACCTTCCTTTCTTCCAGCCAACAGAAACACACGTCCTACTCAAACCAGGCATGCACGATATTGCACTCTTTATTTCAGAAAAGAAGCTGTTCCACAAGTAGGTCATGTGGATGGAAGCCCCCATGCTAACCTACATGCTCACTCGGCAGATTAGAGCTACCCTGCATTCATTTTTCCCTCTTTCCAGCTAGAAACTGTTTCCAGGCAGCATGTGAGGATTCATGGTACTTGTCCAGGCTGCTGAATGCATGGTTCTTCTGGATAAACACCTACTGCTCACAGAGGGATTAACTTCACAGTATACACCCAGCAGGTTCAACATTTCCCGGAGATTCTTCATTTATGCCATGTGTGCTACACAGTGCAGGTACACCTCCTTCTGCCCTGGAATATGGCAATAATCTCTATGGCTGTTGCAGACTGAGGACACCCCAAATTAAGCATACACAGCAGTCAGATTTCTGGTCTGGGCCCTTCTTTTTTCTCTAGAAGGTCATGTGTCCCTGCTGCAGCTATCCCTTTTGATGCTCTGCTGCAGCAAACACCCACTCTGTACCCATGGAACAGCCTACGTTCCACCATTTAAACAGCTGTGTCTCTTCCTCTCTCCCTCATCAGCAGCCCGGACTCAGTTCACCCCTCCTGCATCATCAAATGCACCTTCCTACATCCACTAGGCAAACAAGCACTCTGCTTCTCCCCATCTCTTGCTCTGCAGCAGCTGGCTAGGCATGGCTTGAGGACAGTGTCTGCTGCAACACTGGGAAGGGATGAGGCCAAACTCTTACCTCGAGGAGCAGAAAAAGGTGGGGCCAAAACAGGAGCCAGGGTGCAGTCAGGTTTCTCCTCCTTCACCAAGGGGTAGCACTTGCCTTCATTCACTCCTGCTGGCAATGTCCACACACTTCCCATCTCTCTGCGGACAGCACTAGCAGCAAGTTGAGTCACCGGGTGAGACAGGGCAGACTAGAGGTGATGTTTCGTTATCTGGACAGTGCCGCTTGAAGAGCCAGTCTCAACTCCGGCCCCACCCCACACTACCAAAAACCCCAAAGGCAGAAGAGCAGTCATTTGTGGGCAGCCTCTGTTCCACAATCACCTCCTGGACCACCTGAGATTAACAATGTTTTAACATACAGATTACACAACTAAAATAGTTCTTTAAGGATTTTAATGACTATGTATGTCCAGCCAATTTCAGTGTCTTGCATGATGGTCTTGTGTTTGATTTAAATCATATCTCTCTGCAGAGAGATGTTGTGAGGCTTAGTTAGCTAATACTTCCTAAGCGCTTTGACATCTTGTAATAAAAGGTGGAACGGCACTACAAAGCAATTTTACTCTTACTAAGATATGTGCTACCAGGATTTATCAATTTTGTCCTAAAGAGAAATTCCTGAAGATGGATCAGAAGATCTCCACCATTACATGTGCATTGCTTCTTTCCCAGAAGATGGAGAACAAAAATAAATACCCATAAAAAGAGTGTGCAAGAGGCACTCTTCAAGTGTTTGTACTATTCACATGTGCTTTCTCTTGGAAAGACCACCAAGGAGGAATGCTGCAAAGCAAACGCCAGTGGAAAGATACTTCCTTCTCAGATTACTAAATTCATTTTAGGTCATACAGAAAGAGATATGGTGAGATCTTCTGCCACTCTGCAGCCACGACCTCTCTTCCTACTTTAACAGCATTTCCAACAAATTGAGATATGGCCTTAATTTTCCTTAAGCTGATCACACAGGTTTTAAAATTTTTCTTTGATGTTTTTCATAGTGCTTTGGAGGTCACCCAGGCATTTTATGTAGACTGCTGGTACACTTAATCATTTCAGTGGCTTCCTGCAGGAAATCACGAAATATTATATTAATAAAAGATGGGGCTGTTCCAGGTCTGATTCATAATGCTGAATCCCCATCTACCTGGCTTAAAAAGAGTCCTTTAAAAAGGTCAGTTTACTCTATGGAATTCTGAATATCAAGATACATCTTCTCTCACGCAAAGATATATACACTCAAGGCCAGAACTCTGAAAGGTACAGAAGACACTGGAGTGATTCAAGCACTTACGGCTGTCTGTACCACAATCTAGCCAAAGAGATCTTGTCTGAAAATAGACCACTGAAACACAGGCACACCACACAAATAAGCTTCTCATAAAACAAGTTTACCTCCACCACTGCACTTCTTTGTCTGGCAAACGCTGTTTAGTCACATTCATTGAGCACAAGACTCAAGACAGGCAAAATACCAGGTCCAAGAGGGAAGGACTAACCACAAGTAGACTTTGCTTGTACTCTATTATTATTATTATTTGGTAACTTCTTCAAAACAATTATTAATCCCTGCAATCAGGATATATATAATTAAAAAAAAAAAAGAGACAGCGGTTAAGCGGGGCTTTTTTCCGGATTTGACTTGTTCTCACATCCTCTCCTGACTTTCACTTTTGTATTTCAAATTCAAGTTTGCTTTCACTATCTCACACAGCACAGGTACAACTGCTATGAAATAAGGGTAACATTTATGAATAACTTCCATGACTTTATGAATACTTTCATGGCACTGGTCTTGCCCTTGCTAAAGGAAAATAAAACAAGCTGGCAAAATATTTCTGAGTAACAGTTTCTCACTGCAACGGCTGATTCCTTTGTAATGCAATTTTGTCCAAGTATCTTAATGAAGACAATGAAATGTTTTGTTTTCACTTGTTCAGTCCAACTGGATTGAAACCATTAATTTGAAATACTTTTCCTGAATCTTTTTTCTTCCCCACAAAAAAAAAGTGAGATTGATTTTTTCCTTCCCATCTGGAACAAATTCAGAATTTCTAAATTTAAAATCATAGCAGAAGAGACACAAAAAACGAAGAACACACCAGAAAATACTTTCAATACTTTAGGGTCTTAGCTTGCAAGGTGCCGAAAACCCTCATATTTCTAACTCACATGTAAGTATGGTGTGGATGCTAGTATCACTTAAAAGCAGAAACCTGACCTCAACTCCTGTGCAAACTAAGCAGAACGAATGTGGCTAACAGAGTGAATACCTTCCCATGAGCTGACAGAAGTAATGCCAAAATACCGCTGTAGATCAAGACCTGTGAAAGATCCACAGACCTCACGCGACAATTTATCACCAGGTAGTTGTGAGTGTTGGTTCCAACTCCATGCAGCACAGATCAGACGCTGGGATAGGGCCACACTCCCTGCAAAAAGTGGCATCAAGACCAGAGCGCTCCTGTCAGAAGGGCACACCCAGCCACAGCCAAGCCCCGTGCTGGGTGCAAGAAGGCGAAGCCAGGAGATACAGAAACCAGGCGGGTCGCCTGTCGAGCACTCCTTGTTCCAGCCATCACTTAACTATGTGGCTGACGTATCTTAAAAGTCATTTTTGAATCTAAACCACCTAGCCCAGTCACAATTTTATTTGCATTGGCTTACATTTTAGCAACTTGACTTTACACTTCTGGTTTTGCATGTGCCAACTGCGCAGTTGTTCAGTCCGGCTACTGGCTGGATGTGGGGCACGGAACCCTGGCTGGCTTGTCCCTATCAGGGAATTGCTAACAAGAATGAATAAGCTTCCATGTAGGTTTGAGTAGAAAGTTACCACTGTGAAAAGCTGATTTCCCTCTTCCCCTGCTTCTAAACTGCAACAGGTGTGTCTGCATGCACCCCAATCCACCCACACAAACAAGGAATAAGTACTTCTAGATGTTCACATAAAAAAAGCAAGCTTCTTCAATTCATCACAGTAACAGCTGACAAGCTAAGCAATGTTTAAAAATATTTTTGTTCATTTCACTGAATGCAGCAGATTTCGAAGATCACAATGACTATTATGATTTAAGTCTTCTTATTAGGAAATATAAAATACAATTCAAATAATTTCAATATCTCATTTAAAATATATAAATTGCTAAAAGATAAGAAAAAAAGGATGGAAAATGTCTGAATAAATAGTAGTTACTGATTCCATACATCATTTTGATTTCTTCAACTTAAATATCAATTTCTACCAAGGACCTGTTTCTGAACTGGAAAATTTATCATAAAAAATTCAATGGCAGACTACCAAAAACTGACAGGATTTCAACACCACAGTAAACATTAGGATCATGATCCACTATGCTTAACACTCACTGGAGTTTTTTCCTGTCACCAGGATGTTTAAAAAATTGTTCAAAACCAGAAAACAGAAAGCAAAGCCAAGAATCTTATGTAACAATATAATTTCAAAAGTGGTTTCTTTAAGACTACCACCATGCCAAAATCAAGCTTTTCAAATGGAAGATGACTGATTCTTCATTGTTTTTTGTCTACACAAGGTGCTTTAAAAAGACAAGAGAGTGACACTGAGCAGGTCTGGTATTTGAGAAGGACAGGGTGAGGACGCAGACGTCACGACTGTAAATGCACAGGGAGAAAAGCCAGTATGTGTGAATGGTGGGAAAGAACGTAAGGAGTAGCGTGGGGGTAAGGAAAGCAAAGCAGCACTAGACAGAAAAACACAGGCTTCCGGAAGAGGACCGAGTGTGCATCGGAACTGGGACACAGAGCTGAAAGATCAAGGAAACTGTGCTGGGTAAGAAGAGATTAGAAGCAATGGGGAAAGGGATATTGCACCAGTGGGTTCCTATTAGGAAATAAGGGCAGAAAATGTAGCGACAGTTAACAGCAACTTGTAGCTGAGGAGCAAGTGGGAGAACTTTTGTTCCCAAAGCCAGAAGTGGATGAACAGAATCACCTCCTGCACAGCCTCATAGATATTAATGTTTTCCTTACGTCTTGTAAGTTGAATTTGAAAATCAAGATCCCACTGGCTCAAATGCCCGAAGTACCAAGAGGTCCTTCTACCTTTTTCTAAAATATATCCTCATAAAATATATCTCATAACTTTAACTCAGCCTTATAATTAATGGGAAAAAAACCAGCTTCGAATTAATTTGGCAATATCATTTTAGTAGTTGCTGCACAAATTATGAAAAAAAAGAAAACAAAACTTAGCCTGAAATGCCATATGACTTAATAGCACAGAATATAATATCTGGAAATTCAGAGATGTTTAGCATGTGAAATTATACTGGCATTGAGTCAAGGAAATTTGAATACTAATCTTCTATAATCATATGTTAGAACTAGAAACATCATTAGCTTCTTAATAAGTACAGGAAGATCTCTTTCTAACCATGGTAGGTCATGAGACAGCTGACCTGAAAGCCGTCTGCTCACTCTTGTTAACTAGAGCTCTTTGACACTCAATAACTTAGCAGTGTCTGGTACCTCAAATCACTGTAATATTTTACCCATGGTTCATTAATTGGTCACCTAAACTGACTTCAGCAACAGAGGGCCAATTTACTCTTCAATATGCACAGCATATGGAGAGATTCTAGAACAGAATACCTTTTATGAATAATTTGGTACTTTCAAATCATGCAGAGCATAAAAACTATTATGTCCAACACGTACACAAAGATGACTATCCACCTCCAAACACCCCAAATCCTTTTCAGCCTCCTGAATGTCCAGTGTAAAAGCACCGTGCTGCGCAGCAGGTTCACACAGCAGAGGTTTCCGTCGTGACTCACATTCTGAGGACTCACTTCCTAGGACCTACAGGAACGCAGATAATAGTGTCTCACGCACACATAAATTCACAGTTCTTGAAATATAGCTGTAACAAGTAAATTCAGGTCAAGGAAGTTTTCACAGCACGGAGTTTCAATTTGTTTGTAAACTTAAGTGAACTGCAAATGGGGACCTCTGCATCTGTCAGTGTATATGGCTTCTAAGAAAGAGAAAAGTTTTGCGAACATTCTCCACTGAGCAGAAACGTGCTAAGTCAAATAAATTCTGTGCAGGGTAGCGGTCCTGTGTGGGTCGTGTGTGGGGAAATTGTGTGAGGGTGTGAGAGGAAGAAATCAGGGAGAGGACAAGGAAACAGAGTACATCTGAGGGAGCTAATACACGCTGGTTTAGCTGAGAAACAGCATCCACTTTGTATCTCCACCCTTTTTTTTCCCCTCACTTTGTCCTCATACCCAGCAGTCAAATGTCTAAACACCAGTTTGTCACAATGTGTTGTGATCAGGCTGATCAGAGTGGGGCATTCTTTCACCTACCTATCGCAGGTACAAAGTGTTGTCCTCTATCGGGTCTTCCTCTTCCCTCCCACCTTCTCTGCTTGGACCCTTTACAGAGCCAAGCCTGTACAAGCACCGGACATCAACAACCTGCATCTTCTGCAGGGCCAAGGGTCCTACCACAGTGCCTCAGGATCACACAGAGAGGGTAGCTTGAACATTAACTCTATCAAATACTTCCACCACTGTAGCCACAAGCCTGTTAAGCATCTCAGAGGGAAAGCATCAGTCTTGCATTCATGCATTTTATCAATTTATCTAACAGCATTTAAAGTTAGCAGTTTCTTTTGCTTCCTTTTGCATCTGACTGAGTGCATTTAGGAACACATGCCACCTGTGCTCTGCATGTGGAACTCCCACTGCTACTGAATTCTAATAATATAAGCAATAATAATAAATAACAATTCGTTACTTATGTTCTGCCAGGACCAGAAGGCTTCAAGGCAGTGGGTAAAATATATGTAAATGGGGGGTGGGAATTACCCTCAGGTACACAAAGAACTAAGTTTTTTAAAAGTATAAATACAGACAGCACTGCCCAAAACCAAAAATGAGCCAATCAGTTCCTACAGAGTAAAACTGAAATTCTCTGTTAAGTCCCTGCACAGCCAACTCAGTCTGAAGTGTCTAACACCATTTGTAGAGGTAAGATTCAGCTTCTTAAATTGTTTTTCTTAAACTAATTCATTGCACAAAAACTCTGCCCCTCCTTGTGCTTTGCTTTACAAGTTAGAAAGGAATTAGCAAAGGATTTGACATTCAACTCTCCTATGCATTCCACTCTAGTTTATCTTTACCAAGACACCTAACAGTCAGCTAGTAAAAATCCAGTGGTACCAGGGGGTTTTTTAAGCTATAATGTAGAGAGCCCTCAAACACTTTGAAACTAACCTGACAGACAACTGCGGCAAAGTGGAAATTATTATGTAATTGGCAACCTTTGGCAAGCAGTTGTTTGGAAATCCTACCGTAAACAGGATGCTTGCAAGAGCAGTGGCAAGACAAGATGTTCAGGGAATGCAACTGGAGGCATTCAAATGTCGCTTTCAGACTCTCTAGGGAAAATCTCATGGACTTACCTAAGTTGCCAGAAGGAGCTTTCATACATATGCAGATCAGGTTCTGATTTTCTCCTAGCATTTCCAACCAACAAAATCTCTAAATTTTGCAGTACACTGCAAAAACTTGCAACAAGCAATGCCAACTATATGCCAAGGGAGTGTGAAATATCCTGAGGTGACTGGCAAAATGCTAATGAAAATCCTCTAACTGCTTAATCATAGTTATAATTGGGAGAGGAACTTGGTTTTAAGTCTTACCAAAACAAACTTTAGTTTCTTCCGCTCTGCAAAGGCTGTAAGTTTTACTCCAGTTTCTGTGTGATTTTATTTTTTTCTACAGAATTTGGTTAACTTTTCCATCCACTACAGTTAAACATAGCTTTTTCAGTGGTAGCAAATTTAACTATGTTGAGTTGAAAATATCTTGCATCATACATGGCAAGAATAATAGAAGAACAAAGGCTTTGAAGCTTAATATATTCAGAGCTATGGAAAATATGGTATTGGGAAAACATAGCTATTCAAATAAATGCAGGCAAATAGTGTAGAATTTGGAAAAGCGTTCAGTAGAAGGAAGAAAGCTTGTCATATTCACCCATTGAAAGAATGAACAAGTAGTTTATGCTTTACTTCAGTCTTCAAAATATTCCAAGGGATTGTCAGCTTTGTTCCTACCTCGTGTGCCATATATATATACATATATATATCTGGACCAGCAAGATGACAAGACCAGATGTCAGATTCAGATACTCGAAAGAAAAAACTTAGAGGAATTTGATATTTTTCATTGTGTGTATTGTAAGCAATACATGTTTCATTGTGTGTATTGTGAGCAACAACTTTGCTTTTGTTTCAAATATAGAATTGTCAAATATGAACTTACTACACACCAATATCTGTTTCATTTGAATTCTGCAGAAAAGCACACAAACCTCTCACTGGTGTTGATCTTTTTAACATTTACTGACTGGAGTTGCATTAGCAATTAGAACTCCAGACGACAAAGAATTCTCCACCTATGCTGAGCTCCTCCCAACATCAGAGTCTGTATTAAAGTAGTGTAATTATAAAAATGTTTTCTAAATTCTGCATTAGGATAGGCAGGCACTGACAACTCCAATTATTAGATAAAGCAAGTTGCAGCACAGAAAAGACTGCATGTAATGGAAGGAATCCTTTATTGTTTTCTTCAGGTAAATGCATACTCAGCATAATGTCTTGTAATGAATCTATATTATATCATGTTTAATACACTGCAGAATTGCCTATTTTCCCAATTTTGTTTTATTACTTTTTATTGTGGTTTTACTTTATTCAAATCTGCAAACTTCTGTGGAATGTCAGGGTTTTATAATTTCATGATGTTATTTTTTTTCTCTATTCATACATTTAAAAAAACATTTTATTTTGTTGTACTGTGGCATACTGGCACATTTGAAATCTCCATCACATGATAATAAAAGATTTTTATCATTTGAGTGTTTGCCCATTTTCAGACAGTGATCAAGGGGTTTTTTTTTCAGCCTGAGGACAAAAAAAGTAACTACTCACACAGACTTCTACCCTACAAGTCTCTGTACATCCTCATGTTGATGTAATTGCAAATATTTAAGTGGAATTTTATTTTTATTAAAAATATTTTTTAATTTAAAAGATGAAGTTTGCAGTTTTCTACATTAGTCAGGAATAGTCTTGATACGTTATATAGATCTTCACTACAACTTAAGAAGGTCAACTTCTCAAACTTTCTTTCTTGTGTAAGCTTACACGGCCTCATTAAGACAGCACAAATATAAGCTCAAATACATTGATTGAATAGTTTGTTATCTACTTATATCCACAACAAATTAGGACAGCTCAGAACCCTAATTTTGTCTTCAGCATAGAATACTTATTATACAACACTAGACGTATTGTCCTTGTTTAAACTGATTTTAAACTTAACAATTTTGATATATGGAGGAATTTAGGATTATCTGAGTTATCCTTACCACTATAATAAAATTGTGAAGAAAATCATTCAAATGTAACACAACATAAATAGATTTTTTTTCAAAGGGGAACAGAAGGACTACTAAGCCAACTTCTTGAAGCTGTCATCATTTGAAACTGTTCTGACAAAACTCTAAAGACTTGACACTGGTTTAAAACAGCACTCTTAACTATCATCTACATACTCCAAGTTATAAAATGATATTACTGACATTAGTTAAATCTATCATCATAGTAAGTGATCCCAATTTGTCCTCTCTTCCGCTCTCCTTCCTTCCCCTGCCAACACAAATATTTCAAGACAGCCATAACTTTCTCAGGAATACCCAAATTAAATGTTCAACATATATAAGTCCAACTGTAAAATAAAGGCATGGTAATGCAATGTGAAAATTGAACTCTTCAATGTAGTGCTCAAGTTCCACTCAATTTGCAATAACACTACCAAAAGCAAATGGAAAACATGGGTCTATGAATAAGAAACAGTGATGCTATAGCATTTTTATTACTGCATCGATTGCACTATACATAACTGTTTCTCTGACATGTTTATAGCCTGAGAGGGAAAAATAAAGCTGTGAAACACAGACTTATTAAAAGGCTTCCCTACATATATTATCGTTCCTTATCTCCCAAATACATTAAATACCATTAAGAAACCTCACCTTGTTATTCCTCAAAAAGCAATCCCTTTCTTCCTCTATAAACTGGTAAAGACTCTGTCAATTGTATCTTCTACTATAGCAAGAATGCTGAGATATTTAGACATGGTGATGAATTCCACCTGGGAATAATACATAACAGTATTTTACACCTCCTCACCACTAGTGACAAGACGAGAAACGAACTAAGTTCTGATAACTGATTTAAACTTAATCAAACTAAATCTAAAGGTGTTTTCTGCAAAACAAATACAACATGTGCTAGCAAAAAATGTGCTGGGAACAGAGCTTATACCTATTTTGTTTTAGAACTCAGTCTTCCAGACAGTGCATAGAAGTTCATACATAGACATTCTCTCATGTCTTTCAAGAGAATAATAAAAGCGTAAGGCCAGGCAGATTTATACAGGAGCAAAATTAGTTCCCCTCCAGCTTTGGCTGCCCTGAATCAAGCTGCATTAATACCCACAATAACACTGCATTGTTCAAAACAGGACTATTTATCATAATCATAAAACGTAACACTTGAGATTGCTTCTAAAAATCTAGCCTTGATTTTTGTGTCTGTACCTACCCTCTATAGTCTATCAGAGAGACCTTAAGATTAAAAAACCACACACAACAGCATTTTGTGAATGCATGCCTATGGGTGTGCAACAGTATCTTGATTTACTCTAGCCTCTTTGAAGAACAGTGTTTTCATAGTTTTCACAATGATAACTAGATGCTATTTAGACAAGCGCACCCCTTATTAAGGATAAAAATGCTTACTTTAACTCTAAGCTACTTTTCTGCTAATTAGTACACATATCCAAACACAAAAAGTACAACTGGTCTTCTTTCAGCACCCACAGGCTCCACTTTATTCCAGAATACAAATTCTATTTATTTTTGCCTCCTCTCACAGTAAGAGAGCCAAGAGAAACTGAAGAACAACATTTAACCCCTGCAAGTATCCTGCCATTTTAGACAAGCTGGTGCAAAGGATCCCTCAACAAATGTGTGTTTATGAAGGCAAGACGATCTAGTTACCTTTAATTCAAGTACTGTTACCTTTGGTTCAGCTATTTCAAGTACCTACAGAACTGAACATAGAGTGGTACAAGTAGGGAAGATATCTGAGAGACACACAGCTGATAAACATTGCCAAGAATCATTTTGTACTGGCATCATTTTCACCCTAACTTAACTTCCAACTATGATGCTCAACAAGGAACTTTGGGGTTGTGGCACAGGATGCTGCAGTCCTGCAGCAGTCCACTACTAAAGCATAAAATTGTGAATCTGTACAAGAAAATTTAGGCACATCTCTTGAAATACTCCATCTGAATCTGATTCTTTGATGTTTTCACAAG
Organism: Apaloderma vittatum; assembly: GCF_000703405.1. NCBI lineage: Eukaryota > Metazoa > Chordata > Aves > Trogoniformes > Trogonidae > Apaloderma > Apaloderma vittatum. The sequence goes on from NW_009733760.1 coordinate 136,939, forward strand.
AACTAACCTTGGTTTGTATTGTGAGGCTAAACGAAAGCAACATCATGTAGTTTTGAACTAGCCTGAATCTTCAGTTCAATAATTTGATTTGCTGGGCCCACAGATGGATCTTGGCAGCAATTCTTTACCTCTTCATACCTCAGTTTCCCACTCTATAAATGCCAAAAAAGGATACTGCTCTCTTCAGTGTTTTGGAATCCACAGGTACTAGGCAGATACCTTTACTAACTTTTGAATAAGCGGGATAAGTATATACCATCTCTATGTACCAGTTTAAAGGGGAAAAATGATTGTTAGTAACAACAGTGTGGAGCATCACCTGTGTAACGGCAAAGCAAACTGCCAGTACACTGCTTCATAAACCAGAAAAATATTCCAGTGACATGAGTGTTTTAGGGAATGTTGCCACCACATTTGCAACTGCAAAAAAAAAGAGTCAATCATAAGCATGATGTCAGTTAAGTAACTGAAAGTTAAAAGAAGTCATCAGTCGCACTTGTTTTCTTTCTTAACTCAAGGACAAGGTAATATTACATGTAGATAACTGTAAATCATTTCACACAGCACCTCTGCAACGCCAGCTACCTAAATCTCCAAGACATTTTTGACGTTGAGATTGGAATGGAATGTCCCTTTATAAATGGACAGATGAAAAAAAAAATCCAATTACTTTTCAGATTCAAGTTGCAAACTCCCTTTTCTCAAAAACTGGTAGCAGTTTTTGGAAACAGACAGAACTTCTAAGTGCTTCTGTGATGTCAAAGATGGAATTTCTGCTTGTGGAGGTACAATCTGTAGCAGGAAGACATGTCTGCCAAGACTCTGGCATTGATGGTATTTTGTCTAGACAGCCTTTGAATGTGACTGACACAAGGAACACTGCACATGGTTGAGGAAACTGAAACTTATGGAAGAGCTTTTCGAGATTTAGTCAACCTACAGTATTTTGGACTAGTGCCAAACAACCTCCAACCATGCCTCCTGGTATCCTCCTCAGGAATCTAATTTTTTGTTTCTTCAAGTCTCTCAGTTGTCCCAGGAGACAGAAAGACAGATTTGCTTAGATAAGATGCTACCAGGGCCATTTGGACAAAAGTAAATATTGACAAGAAGTGGAGAGGTCTATGTGCTGGTTAGTCACTGAGAAAAGCATTCAAGTTGTCGAATTTGGAAGGACTGAAGACTGTAAGGAATTGCTAACCTTTTCTCAACTATAAGACTTGACTATGAGAAACACATGACAACTATTAGCTAAAGGACAGAAATGACTAGCTGTAGTTGAAATCTGTTCTAGACATTTTAGAAAGCATTACATATTTACCTTGACCTTTTCAACCATGACACAAGTAGCCTGAACCATGTTCATGCTTTGATGGGAAAGTCCACATGCACTTGCCACAGACAGCAGGCTGTACTTTTTGAGAAATGATTAGTATCATGTACTGTCGAATGTTATCTTCACTGTATGACAGCCTTAGTTCACTTAATCCTCAAGCAACTGTCAGGGCTAGGAGAACAGAGAAAAAGGTGAAGGAGACTCAAAGACAAGATCATTGGCTTTTAGCTTCAGTTGGTTCACTTCCAATTCAACTGCTACTACAGTCAAGAGCTCCCCCCTAGCTTACTGGGACTTAACGCCAACTTCTATCGATTAATATTACTAACAGTACTGTTCAGCAGCCCAAAAGGAAAAAAAAAAAAGATTCTAGTTTGCCTTCCAGAAAATCATCAGGCCTTACGATGTCCTTTTAAAATCATAGTAAAAGCACTACTTATGGCTGTGAAACCTCAGAGACCCAGCAAATTTTCGGCGCCCAACACAAAAATTATCATGGCTAAATGCAAAACATGGTAGATGCTCCTTTTTTCCAAATAAAATACAGACCTCAGTGAATGTCAGCTTCATCCTGATTCACATTTTGACCTGCCACATTAATACTGTTTTGAGTTTGGTCTCCAGATTCACAAACTCAACCTACTGACTGGATATGAAGTGCACAGGCAATACTCATAAATCTACAGTGAGGTTCTGAGAGAAGTTTTATCACTGAGCAGCACTGAAATACTTGCACTGTGGAACTTTTCCGCAACTCAGTTGGAACTGCACTATTTCTTGCCTATTTACACGGTGGATTTGAAGAAAAAAAACCCTGTTTTGGTCTAGGTCCTAGGTGGAAGATGGCTATCGTATTTCTGAAACAGAAATCAAGTTTCTCCTCCCATCTCCTCTCTTCCACCCGCCCTCTCTCCTCCCACCTGCACTAGGGGAACTCTGTTGTGGAGGGAGGAAGGTGAGGAGGCTCAGGGCAAAAAAAAAGCCCTTGGCCAGCACCTGGTGTTTTCCAGCAGGCCAGCAGGCTCATGACTGTTCCAGATCTGGACCCTTACGGAGAAAAGTGAAACGAAACACCTTTTGTTCCATAGGCTGGCTTATGGCTTTGGAATCAGAACTAACTGGACCTGGGAAGTTGAGTTGCCCGACGTATTTTTGTGTCACTCTCACAGACTTGCACCTGTCGGGGGTGAATTCCTGCGAGGGGTTAAAGGGAGCAAGACATCATGTTTTCTATGTTGACAGCACACGGGAGCCAAATGCTGGGACCAGCAGGTTCTGGTGTTACCGTCTACCATTAAAACAGGCGAAACACGGCAGCAGCGCCGCAGCGACAGGGCCTCGGGCCCACCTTCCCGCGGCCGCCGGCAAGCAGCAGC